>NC_056735.1:264658183-264935683 GCF_019279795.1 Protopterus annectens | reverse complement strand
GGCCTTCGACACCATAACCCATTTGGGTATTATAGATAAGCTCACCAGCCTGAACATAAACCCCTACATCACAAGATGGGTTGCCAACTGGCTCACTGACAGAACCCACATAGTGAGAGTTGCGGGAGCTAGGTCGGACTCTAAACTGGTTACAAGTGACGTTTCCCAGGGCTCAGTCCTAGGACCCCTCCTGTTCGGCATATACTTCTCAGAGGTACAGGCAAGCACAGGAAGACTATGGCTGACCAAGTTCACAGATGACTGCAAACTAGGGGCTATAACTGACTCTCCGGCTGACACAGACATCCTCCAAAAGGGTCTCACTGAGACGGATGGATACCTGGTGTCAAAGTCATGGCCTCAAGCTAAATGCCAAAAAGTGCATAGTCATCTCCTTTGTGAAAAAGAAAGTACCCACAAACTACCACATAGGTGGTAGTCCCATAAAATACGGAAGACGTAGTAAGGGATCTGGGGACCCAAGTAGATCGTAATCTCACCTTTGATAATCGCATTGCCAAAGTGGTTAGAAAATCCTTCTACGTGGCCCACCTAATCACAAAAAGGGTTCACATCCAGATTAAAAGAGGACATTGTGCCCATCTACTCATCACTCATCATAGAGTACAACGCCCCATTTGGGATGTACCTTACAAGACACCTGCAGCAGCTGGAAAGACCACAGAAGTACCTCACCAAGAGGATCACTGGCCTCAAACAGATGCCCTATGCAGCTCGACTGAAGAAACTCCAGCTGTACTTTGTTGCATACTGCCTGCTCCGAGGTGATTTTTGCCTGACATACAAGGCCATGTCCAGCCCAGTATTGATGGACATGCTCCACCTAAAAAAAAAAAAAACGTATCCCCTCGAGCCACATGCTCTAGGGATCTAAACCTTACCACAACAATAAATAGGACGTACTGGAGGGATAGATTCCTGTCCCAGAGACTTCCCGTGCTTTGGAACAAGGTTCCAATCTACATTAGGCAGAGCTCCTCGCTAACACTCTTCAGAAAAAACCTTGATGAGTGGATGGGAAACAAAGTTTACCCGGGGATCACTTCAGTGGCTCTGCTGGACAGAGGCACAGGGAACTAATCTAAGGGGACAGCAAAAGTCAACACATTCTGGCTAGGTTTATAAATGCCTTCGGGCAGATAGCCTAGTACCCACCTATGAAGACATTACTTTAATTAGGGGAAGCCAGCCTTCACCCTCTAAGAGACCTAGAACTGATTTTCCTTCGGATTCTTCTGATCAGGATTCTGAAATTTGTTTCTTCTGATTACCATGATTTGCCCTTATCTACCTATGAGGATTCTGATGCAGAGGACTCCATACCCTCTGCTTCCCCTCCAGAAGATTTTTCTTTTGGTGAAACCTTGCACACTCTTGGGGATCATTTCCGCTGGGAAAGCCAAGATTACTCTGACTCCAAAAAGAGGCTTAGGGAATTCTTACTCCTACCTCAACACAGGGCTTTAGCTATCCCTCCTGTCCTGGACATTGTAAGATGATGCCTTCCTGGATTCTAGCCTGGCCTCAGACACTTTTCCTCCGGCTTCCAGGAAACCTGACGGGTATTACAGAGTACCCGAGTCTGTCAAGTTCCTTTTCAAGAATCCTACTGCAGACCCAGAGATCATTTCACAGGGATTTAAAGGCATTAAGGCTACTACTGCCAAAACCCCTACCCCCTCTGATAGAGATTCCAGAGCCTTGGACAGATGGGATAAGAAGGTATACACTTCTGCTGCTTTGGCCATTAGGGCCTTAAACTGCCAGTTTCATATGTTAACGTATCAGCAGCATATTATTGGACTAATTAAACAGAAAATTATGCTGATTCCTGACTGTGCTGAAAATAAAGAATTACAGGATTTAATGCATTCTGCTGAACAAGTTGGTAAACATACTTTGCAATGTGGTGGTTGACTCTTTGGAAGCATCTTGCAGGGCTGCTGTCACTTGGTGTGTTCTTTGAAGGCATGTTTGTCTTGTGGAGCAAAATTTGCCAGATCATGTTAAAGCTAAATTACTGGATGCTCCCATAAACCAAGACCACCTGTTTGGCAACAGAGCAGTAGTAGTACTTAAAAAGATAGAGGAAAAAGCTAAATCTCTGCAGACTGTTAGATTTCCTGCAAGTGCAGCCTCCCAGATTTAGTAGGTATTGGTCTTCTAAGAATTGGTCCTTTCCTGTCTCTTCCAGGACTTCTCAGTCCAAACTCAGGAACAGCAGACCACCTAGCGTACAGTCTCAAGGTACTCACAGGCCTAAGCAGTGTGGGGGCTCCCACTTCCAAAGCTGGAAGTAGTAAGACACCCCCCATGGAAAACTGTCACAATGACTTTACCTTAAAGCTTCCAAGCCCTGCTCAACTGACTGCTCCCTTAGGGGGAAAGATCGCCCTGTATGCAAAAAACTGGGAACTCATTACCCAGGACAAATGGGTTTTTAAAATAGTTTCCCAAGGATACAGATTCCACTTCCACACCTTACCAACCCCAAACAGTTGGCGTACAGATTCCACTTCCACACCTTACCAACCCCAAACAGTTGGCCAGACCTACCCCCAAATCAGTGGGCAGAGGCTCAACAACAGGTTCTCTCTTCTAAGTATCAGGGCTATTCAACCTGTCCCAGCAGAAGAAAGGGGACAAGGTTTTTACTCAAGACTTTTCCTAGTACCCAGAAAAGACAGCTTCTGGCATCCTATCCTGGACCTCTCTATTCTGAACACCTTTTTGGTAATCCCAAAATTCAAAATGGTAACTCTTCGTCAGCTGCTTCCTATGCTAGGCAAAGATGCCTGTTGGCAACCTTGGATTTAAAGGAAGCTTACCTGCACATTCCAATAAGGGAATCTTGCAGGAAATACCTATGCTTTAGATCAGGCTACAGGCATGATCAGTTCTCTGCACTTCCCTTTGGCTTATCTACTGCACCCAGAGTATTCTCAAAGTCCCTAGCTCCAGTCATTGCATTTTGCAGGCCAAAGACATATTAAAATATATTCATACCTGGACGATGTTCTAATTCAGGCAGAAAGCCAGAACTTGCTACTAAATCATCTGGCATTTGTAAAGAAACTGCTAACCTCACTGGGGAACACCATAAACAAAAAGAAATCTCATTTAATACCCTGCCAATAAATTGTACTCCTGGGAGCAAGCTTGAACACAACTTACCAGATGGCCTACCTCATGCCAGAGAAACAAGTTTATTTGACAGCCTACTCAAACTACTGGCCACAAAGACCCAGCTATCTGCAAGGAAAATACTGCAAGCCCTGGGATTCATGGCCTTTTGCATCCTACTAATTCCATATGCAAGACTGCATATGAGGAACCTACAATTGTATCTAAAAAGCTTATGGTGTCAACATTCTCAGGACCTGGAATCAATGATCCCTATCATTCCTTGTATAAAGACAAGAGTTCCTTTGGTGGGCAGAGGCCTGTTACCACAACAAGGAACTGCCATTCACTCTACCCCCTGCTGCCCAAACCCTAACAGGCGCATCAGACTATGCATCAGGGGGCTCACTTGGCAGGGTAGTGCATTCAGGGCAAATGGAACCAGAGTCAAATGCACCTGCATATCAATCAAAAAGAAATGTTAGCTGTACAGAATTCTCTAACAGCCTTCAAGGACCATATTCTTCCAGGACAATTATTGGTAAAGACAGACAACACCACTGTTATGTGGTACATAAACAAGCAGGGGGGAACCCACTCGTACCCTCTCTGCGGACTAGCCATGGCTCTGTGGAACACAGCCTTGAGCCACCAATTGCACTTTCAAGCTCAATACCTGCCAGACAAGCTAAATTCACTGGCAGATGACCTAAGCAGAAATCTCATGGATCCACACGAGTGGAAAATGGAACCAAAAATATTCAACATTTTGAGAAACAAATTGGGTAGCCTGGAGATAGACCCGTTTGCTTCTGTTCTGAACTACCATTTGGGCAAATTCTGCACAAGGACTCCCCACAGACTACCTTGGAAAGTGGATGCCCAGTTCTTCATCTGGTAAAACCTCTCAGTTTATGCCTTTCACCCTCTGCCTCTCCTCTTGAAAGTTTTGCTAAAGATCAAACAGGACAAGCCAAGGACAATTCTCATTGCAACAGACTGGGCCAAACCAGCACTGGTACCCCGTCTTGCGCAGTGTCACAGCTGGAACCATGGCATCTGCCTCGGACCCCTTCCCTGCTGTCCCAGCAGGAGGGCCAGATTCCACACCCTCAACTTCAAACCCTGAATCTTGCAGCCTGGCTAATTACCTGAGCTCTGCAATACCCTTCCTCAGTAAGCAAGTGCTGGATTTCATTCTGGAAGCAAGGAGAGGCCTAGTACTAGAAAATCCTATGCTGAAAAGTGGAAAAAAATACTGTTCCTGGAGCCAGACTCGGGGGGGGGGGGGGGGGTCCCTCCCCTCTTCTCTCACCCCCTGCTGAAGTAATTCCTCAGAGGGGCCAAAAATTTAAGACCACCCAGGAGAGCCCCTACTCCAGCCTTGGGACCTTAACTTGTATTGGAAAAGCTCACTCTACCTCCTTTTGAGCCAGCAGCAACTGCAGAGTTGAAATTCCTTTCTTGGAAAACAGCCTTCCTTCTAGCCATCACTTCAGCAAGAAGAGTGTCTGAATTACAGGCCGTCATGGCAGTGGAGCCCTTCATCTTCCATGCAGACTGGATGTCCCTCAGGACCAATCCTTCCTTTATGCCCAAGTTGGTATCCAGTGTGGCTCTTAATTAGTCCATTCATTTGCCAACTTTCTTTTCTAATTCAACAAACAAAGGAGAACAAATACTGCACTCTTTGAATGTGCACAGACAACTAAGATTCTGTTTGGACAGGACTAAGCTCATAAGGAAAACTGAACAGCTGCAAGTTGCCTTTGCTGCATGGGCAGAGGGGAAGGCCATTTCAAAGCAAACCATTTTGAAGTGGATAGGCCATTGCATTCATTTCTGCTATAAGCACCATGGAGAACCTACCCCACAGGGGATAAGGTCACATTCCACCAGGGCTGCATCTACTTCAACAGCCTTTCTCAGAGGTGTCCCTTCCAGGGACATCCTAGAAGCTGCTACCTGGAGCTCTGTACATACCTTCACCAAGCATTACCACTTGCCTATTTTTTCTAAATCCAGAGCTGGTTTTGCCACTGCAGTCTTGCAGGGCTTATTAGCTGGTCCTAATGCTCTCTAACTGCCTCCTCCCTTCCTTAGCTTTGGGAATCTACTCAAATGTAATGACTGCAACAGTGAAACACTAAGAACATAGTACAGTTGTGTACACTTGCCATAAATGTAGATGTTGGAGTGTATTCACTGTTGCAGTCCTGGTTACCCTCACTCCAGCCCTCTGACATCTATTGGCTATACCTTTCTTCTTTTTTACTGTATTTAAGCTTTTTGGTGTATTTGCTTTTTGTTGGAGGTGTAACCTTGTATATAATTGCTTCCCATTATGGGGGCACCTGACATCTGGGGCAAGAAAAACTGATGTAATTGTGTCAGCTGCATGCTTTATACCCCTGTCTACCTGACATCATGGAAGAAGAGACAGCATCCTACGCAGGACCCAAGACTGATAATCATGCTGGCTGAGGGCTACCTGTAGGCAGATAACCCAAATGTAATGACTGCAACAGTGAATGCACTCTAACATCTACATTTATGGTAAGTGTACACAACTGTACTTTTCCTCCCCTCCCTATTCTTTACTGCATTTACCCTGATAGCTACCTTTTTTCCTTTGATTATCCATGCCTCTAGTTTTACTTCCTGCCATCCCTTTGTCCACTGTGCTCCTCCTTTCCAGCATGGCTTTCATTTGTATCCCCTCTAAAATTATCCTCTTCTGAAGTCCTGCTGCTGCCTTCCTCTTAACTTCCTCATCTCCCATTCCCTATACTCCTTTTTTCATTTGTCATGACTGTACTGCCAACCATTCACTTTTGTGCATTTATCACAAGTCTTCTGACCTGGCTTAACCATTATCTGTCTTTGCACACCACATTCACCCCATCGTACCACCTTCCATCATTCATATCCTCCTCTTTCTCGCACTTTCTCCACTTCCATGGTTTCCTCCACCACCACTTCTCTCTCTCCACTGTCCTTACTCACTTAACCTACATCTGTGCGTCCTCCGTAATGTACATTCTCCCAGCCTGTTCAGCCTTCTACCTGTCTGTTAAAGTGCAGTTGGCTTACCTGCAGGATTTCTGCCCATATAAAAATTCTTGTTCCCCCTTTCCTTAACCCAGTTTCCTAGTCAAGCTCCTTTTTCACCCATGTGTCTTCTTCTTTCAGCTTTTCCCGGTTAGGCGGTCGCCACAGCGGATCACCTGTCTGCTCATGATTGGCAGTGGAGTTTTACAGTGTCGAGTTGCCAGCCTGGTGCCCAGCCTTCCACACAAGGCACACACTCATGCCTATGGCCAATTTAGTGTGTTCAGTCTACCTACCGCATGTCTTTGGGATGTGGGAGAAAATCGGAGTACCCAGAGGAAACCCACGCGACCACAGGGAGTACATGCAGACTCGGCACAGAGGGCACCCCAGCCGAGGATCGAAAAGGAGAACCACTGCGACCACCCCTTTTTGACCAACGTGCGATTCTCTGTTTTTCCATATAGTCTATCCAATTCTAGGTTAACAACCACTTTATAATTTTTCTCACTACAGTGTTGCTTTATTTCCATCTTTCCTTATCCAGATAAACTGAATGAAGAATTCCTTGACCAGTTTACCTTCAATAGAATTAGGTTTTTTAAAAGACTCTTGCTTCACCTTATCTTAACTGATTTCCAATGCTTTAGAAGTCCTTCTATTCATATATTACAGGATTCATAACATGAGGGAGTTCGCCACTGGCAGATTGTAACGTCTGGCCAGTATACAAAAGTCTAAAGCTACTATAGGGTACTTGTGAAGTTGCACATAGAACTAGTCCCCACGTCTGGTATAAAGCAAACATGGTCACTTACAAGCCCCAGAACTTTTCTGCCGCCAGTCAGAATGTCTTCTCTGGTCGTTTGCTCCTCAGCGAGGATGTTTATAGTGTTTCACTGTTGCAGTCTTTACATTTGGGTAATCTGCTGGCAGGTTGCCCTCAGTTGGCCTGATTTAATAAAGTCGTGGGTCCTATGTCGGTTGCTGTCTCTTCTTCCATGACGTCAGGTAGTCAGGGGTATAAAACATGCAGCCAACACCATTACATCAATCTTTCTTGTTATGCGGTGCCTGAAGCAGACGCAGTTCGCAAGTGCCGGTCGGCTGACTCCTGAAATTTTTGTTTTCGAGTTTCATAACCGAAGTCTTCAACTAAAAGCTAAGTGCCCCGTTGAGGAAACTTTTTCTTGCTCCTTTCTGATGTCAGTAAAAGTTGTTAATTGTATTACTTGTGGCAAGCAAATACCTCATAAGGATTTTCATTTGTGCTGTATTCCTTGCCTAGGCCCTGACCGCGATGTGCCATGCTGTCTGTTTTGTGCTTTATTTAATCAGCGCAGTGTCCGTTGGTACATTTTTGCTTTGAAATATTTTGGTTCTCTATTTATCCAGAAATGACGTCTGTTACCCATCCGACTACCAGAATAAAGAAAAAACACACAGAAAAAGGCTGTTGAGGTCCAAAAATGCCAATGACGCTTTTACTCAGCCAGTCGCCAGTTCATCGGTACTCAGTGAGGTGCTTTTGCAGCCCCTGATACCCGCTACTTCTGATTCGCAGGCCTCTACTGAGACCCATTCGGAGTCCGGTATGCCGCGAGATACTTCACATATGGAACCCGCGGATGGGTCTGGAGCTGCTGAGCAGGCACCGGCTTCTGAGGGTGTATTCAGGCCTACAGACTTGCGTATTAAACAGACTCCAACTTCAGTGCTAAGGCCTGAATCTTGATCTATGTCTAAAAAAACGACGGCCAGGCCACATGTTCAGGCCCCTATGCCTAAAAAACAAATGATCAAAATGTCTGAAGATTTAATTACTCTAATCAGAAGTAGTCCCCCCCCCCCCCCCCCAAGAGGCCTAGGATTGAATTTAACCACGAATCTTCTGAACAGAATTCTGTTTTTTCTGACTCTTCTAATGGTCTGGATTTGTCCATGCCTACTTATGAGGACTCTGATGCAGAGGATTCCATTCCCTCTGCTTCTCCACCTGAGGATTTCTCTTTTGGGGAAACTTTACATACTTTAAGGGAGTCTTTCCACTGGGAAAGTCAGAGGATTTCTCTGAATCCAAAAAGAGGCTTAGGGATTTCCTCCTTCTTCCTCAGCATAGGCCTTTGGCTATACCTCCTTTACTAGATATTGTTGATAGTGTGTTTTCAGAATCCAGTATGGCCCCTGATTCCTTGCCTCCAGCCCCTAGCAAACTAGACAAGTACTACAGGGTTTCTGAGTCCCACAGATTCCTTTTCAAGAATCCTATTGCGGACCCTGAAACCATTTCTCAGGGGCTCAAGGGCTTTAAGGCTTCTACTGCTAAACAATCCAGCCCCTTCTGATAGAGATTCCAGGGCACTGGATAGATGAGGTAAAAAGGTTTATACTTCTGCAACCTTCACAATCATGACTTTAAACCATCAATTTCATATGCTAAAATGTCAACAGCATATCATGGGACTGGTTAAACAGAAAATTATGTTGATTTCTGACTGTGGAGAATAAAGATTTGCAGGATTTATTGCATATAGCTGAACAAGTTGGCAAACATACTTTGCAATGTGGTTTTGATTCTTGAGTCCTGTTTAGGACTACTGTTACTGGGGCTGTGCTTAGAAGGCATGCTTGGCTTAAGGAGCATTCTCTGCCTGATCATGTTAAAGCAAAACTTTTGGATGCTCCTTTACAGCAGGACCACCTTTTTTGGCAATAAGGCTGAAGAAGTTCTAAAAAAGATGGAAGATAAAGCTAAATCTATGCAAATTGTGAAAGATTTCTTAATGTGCAACCTCCGAGATTTAGTAGGCCTACTAAGAACTGGTCCTTTCCAGCTCCTTCCAGAGCTACTACGGCCAAACCCAGACATTCCAAAAGCACCTGGTTTCAGTCCTAAGGGACTTTCAGAACTAAGCAATGGGGTGCTTCCACTTCCAAATCTGGAAACAACAAGGCAACACCCTATGGTAAACAGTCTCAATGACTTACCTTTGAAATTACCAAGCACTTGCCTCTTAGCCGCCCCTTTGGGGGGGGGGGGGACTGGCTCTTCATTCACGAAATTGGCAACTTATAACCCAGGACAAATGGGTTTTAAATAGTGTCCCAGGGATACAGATTTCATTTCCACACACTGCCAACTCCAAACAGGTGGCCAGACCTGCCCCCAAATCAGTGGGCAGAAGCTCAAACACAAGTTCTTTCCCTCCTAAACATGGGGGCAATTCAACTAGTACCAGAAGAGGAAAAGGGACAAGGTTTCTATTCCAGACTTTTCCTGGTACCCAGAAAAGACCAATCATGGTGACCAGTTCTGGACCTGTGGACATTCCAAAATTCAAGATGCTGACACCAGCTACTTCCTGTGCTGGGCAAGAATGCCTGGTTGGCAGCTCTCGACTTAAGAGGCTTACCTACATATCCCAATCGGGGAATCTTGGAGAAGATTCCTACGCTTCAAAGCAGGCTGCATGCATTATCAGTTCTCTGCACTGCCCTTTGGCTTGTCTACTGCGCCCAGGGTATTCACAAAGTGCCTGGCTCCAGTAATTGCATTTTGCAGGCAAAGAAGTATTCAGATATATCCATACCTGGATGATTGTCTAATTCAGGCAGAAAACCAGGACATTCTTCTAAAACATCTGGCGTTTGTAAAAAGAGTTCTAACCTGTCTAGGGTACACCATAAACGAAAAGCAATCTCAACTGGTACCCTCTCAAAAGATTAAATTCCTGGGTGCAAGCTTGAATACAACTGCCCAGATGGCCTTCCTTATGCCAGAAAAGCAAATTAATTTGGTGACTTGCTTCGAACAGGTGGCTGCAAAATCCCTGCTATATCTGCAAGGCAAATACTGCAAGCCTTGGGGATCATGGCCTCCTGCATTCTTCTAATTCCATATGCAAGACTGCATGTCAGGAAACTTCAGTGGTACTTAAAAAGTTTATGGTGTCAACACTGTCACAGCCTGGAAACAATGATTCCTATCATACCTTGCCTGTGCCTAGAGTTCCTATGGTGGGCAGAGGCATGCCACCAAAACAAAGGACTGCCATTCACACCACCCCCTGCCGCCCAAACCCTAACTACAGACACATCAGACTATGCATGGTGGGCTCATCTGGCAGGGAAGTGCATTCAGGGCAAATGGAGCCCACATCAAATGCACCTTCATATCAATCAAAAAGAAATGCTAGCTGTACAGAATGCAATGACAGCCTTCAAGGACTACCTTCATCCAGGACAATTACAGATAGACGGACAACACCATAGTTATGTGGTACATAAACAAGCAGGGGGTACACATTCCTACCCCCTCTGCAGACTAGCCATGGCATTGTGGAGCACTACCTTGAGCTACCAAGTACAACTACAAGCTCAATTCCTGCCAGGAAAGCAGAATGTTCTGGCAGACGAACTAAGCAGGAATCTCACGGACCTTCACAAATGGAAACTGGAATCATGGATTTTCAAAATGTTGACACTCAAATCCCAGACATAGATCTTTTTGCCTCACCCCACAAGTACATGTTGGACAAATTTTGCACAAGAAATCATCACAAAAAAGCCTGGAAAGTGGATACTCTGTCCTTCAGCTGGAAAAAACCTATCAGTCTGTGCCTTTCCTCTCCAAAGTTCTACTAAAAGTCAAACAGGACAAACCAAAAATGATTTTGATTGCTCCAGAGTGGCCTCGCCAACACTGGTACCCACTCATGCGCAGTGTGGCACACATTTCTCTGTCACCTGCCTAAGACACCTTCCTTACTGTCTCAGCAGGAGAACCAAATTCTGCACCCTCAGCTCCAAACATTGAATCTTGCAGCTTGGCTAATCACTTAAATTCCGCATCCCTCAGCAAACCTGTGATGGATGTCATTTTGGAGGCGAGAAGACCTAGTACTAGAAAATCTTATGCTGACAAATGGAAAAGTGCCCAATTTACCTCAGATTTTGCAATACTTAACTGAGATGCTTCACAAGGGCCT
The DNA here is from genome assembly GCF_019279795.1 of Protopterus annectens. NCBI lineage: Eukaryota > Metazoa > Chordata > Ceratodontiformes > Protopteridae > Protopterus > Protopterus annectens. Next base: position 264,924,500 of record NC_056735.1, on the reverse strand, counting down.
GTCTTTTTCTTCCATAAAAACCCATGCCTCAGCCATTTTAGCTCATTACAACACAGACCCCCCCCTTCTCTCATCCTCTGCCCCCTTCTCTCATCCTCTGCTGAAGCAGTATCTCAGAGGGGCCAAAAACTTGAGACCACCAAGGAGAGCTCCAACCCCTGCCTGGGACCGTAACTTTGTATTGGAGAAACTCACTCTACCTCCTTTCGAGCCAACTGCAGACTTAAAATTTCTTTCCTGGAAAACAGCCTTCCTTTTAGCAATCACTTCAGCTAGAAGGATATCTGAATTACAGGCCCTTGTGGCAGTGGAGCCTTTCATCATCTTTCATGCAGACAGGGTGTCACTCAGGACCAATCCATCATTCATGCCCAAGGTGGTAGCCAATGTGGCTCTTTATCGGTCCATGAATTTGCCAACTTTCTTTCCCAATCCACAGAACAAGGGAGAGCGGATTCTGCATTCATCGGATGTAAACAGACAACTTTGATTCTACTTGGATAGGACTAAATCTCAAAGAAAATCTGAACAACTGCTGGTAGCATTTGCTGCAGGGGCAAGGCTATTTCAAAGCAAACTATTTCTAAATGGATAAGCCATTGTATTCATTTCTGCTATAAGCACAATGGAAAACCTATCCCCCATGGGATCAGATCTCATTCCACCACAGCTGCATCTACTTCAGCAACCTTTCTCAGAAGTGTCCCTACCAGGGATATTCTAGAAGCTGCTACCTGGAGTTAGTTCATACTTTCACCAAGCATTATCACTTAACTATTTTTTCAAAATCCAGAGCTGGCTTTGCCACTGCTGTTTTGCAGGGCCTTATAGCTGTTCCTAATGCTGTATAAATCCATCCTCCCAACCTTAGCTTTGGGAATCTACCCAAATGTAATGACTGCAACAGTGAAAAATGATGAACATAGTACAGTTGTGTATATTTACCATAAATGTAGATGTTCCGAGTGTATTCACTGTTGCAGTCCTGGTTACCCTCCCTCCAACCCCCTATTTTTCTTTTACTATACCTCTTCTTTCTTTTACTATGCTTAAAAGCCTTTTTGGTGTATTTGCTTTTGTTTGGAAGTATATTTTTGTGTTTATAATAATTAATGTATTTTGCTCCCCATTTGGGGGGCACCTGACATCTGGGGCAAGAAAAACTGATGTAATGGCGTCAGCTGCATGTTTTATACCCCTGACGACCTGAGGTCATGGAAGAGGTGAGAGCAACCGATGCAGGACCCAAGACTTTGTTAATCAGGCCGACTGAGGGCAACCTGCCAGCAGATTACCCAAAAGTAATGACTGCAACAGTGAGTACACTCAAACATCTACATTTATGGTAAGTGTACACAGCTGTACTATTCTGATCCAGATAAGTGCCCAGTTGTTTTTTTTTCTTATTATGTGTGCTACTGTTAGTGGTTGATGCATGTCAGCTAGAAAGGGCAAATGTCAGTGTGAAATGCAAATTCCACATAAAGATTCACACGATCTTTGTCATTTTTTTACTTACGCCCTAACCATGACTATACCTTCTGTTCGGTTTGCAAGGCCTTTGTTCCCAAGACCCTCCGCAGTCGTCTAGCTTCCCTCAGTCTGTACGTAGAGAACCAGTGCCTTAATCACTTAGCACGTGACATGAAAGGTACTTTGGGCATTTCAGGTGAGCCACTTATTAAGAAGACCAAGAAATCCAGGCCTGACTTACCTGCTGCTCCTTCACTTCCAGACGTCCTTTATTGAGGCCGATGTTGGCCCACAGACTGTTTCAGAGACAGTAGGTGATTCTTCTTTGGGAACTGGTGTGGAGGCTTGAAGGATCCTACTAGGTGAGGAGGCTTGAAGGATCCTACTAGCATGTCCTTCGGGGATACGCAGATGTTCTCTACTGATGCAGGAGGGGAACCCAGGCTCATTGTTACTGAAGGCCCACATAGCATTCCTCAAGTCATTGTTCGTGAAGATGTCCCAAGCAATATTATCGAGTACAGGCTGATATCTGGTTCCTTGTCCTTCCATCGCATGGATGTCCAACATAAGAAAAAACAAAAAACTAAGCATGTTTACTCTGTTACCCAAGAACAGCCTGAGGATTGGCAAGCCTTTTGTCAAGGGCTTTTATGGCCCTGAGACAATCTGCTGGGGTCTCTCTCTTCTCCCTCCTTTTCTCCACAAAAGAGGATTAGAGGTGAGGATTCATCTGATGTCTCATCTGGGGGTGAATCTTTGGTATACTCTGCCCAGATTTCATCTCTCTTAGGATATGCTTCCCCTGAAGAAGGATCAAATGGCACAGATCCTCCAGGGGAAGGTATTACCTTTGGAGAAACCATTGTTAAAATGAGAGAATTCTTTAAATGGGATTGCTCTCGCGTGTCAGAAATTTAAACAAGGTATTCTGACCTTCTGCAGATGGACTCCCCATCTCCATCTGTAGATCCCCTGTGGTGACAGCATTTTTAGATTCCTTTTCAACAGCCACTCTGCCGTGACTCTCAACCTCCTGCTCCTAAAAGGCCAGACAGGTTTTTACAAGGTTCCTGTGGATTCTAACTTCCTGTGTAAATGCCCCCACTGCAGACCCATTAACAATTTTCTGTCTTCTCTGATAAGGCCTTTAAGAATGTTGCCTTCTACTTTCCTTCTCCCCTCAGACAAGGAGAGTAAAGTTATGGAACGTCTGGGGAGGAAAGTCTGTACATGAGCAACACTGACGTTTAGAGCCAACAGTTACCAGAGCCATATGGCAAAATGTTCTTTAGCGTTTCTCTTTGATGCCAGTAAGTTAATTTCAGAGCTTCCAAACTTTCCTACAAAGGCTGTTATTTTCTTTTCTGAGCTCTGCTCAAGTCAGACACCATTCATTTAATGTAGCTACAATGCAGTGGAGGCATCTGCCAGAGCTGCTGCTTCAGTGTCTGTCCTCAGGAGGTACTCTTGGCTCAGACTACAGCCTTTGCCAGATAACATAAAAGCTAAAATTCTGGATACACCCCTTGACAGCAAGGCTTTGGTGCTTAAGTCCTTATAAGAAAACGGCAAAGAGCTGCAAGATCTAAAACACATTTTTGCGTCTCCACTTTCCATATTTCAGAGGAACTATCACTGTAACGCACCATTTGTACGAAAACCTTCCAGATCTCATTTTTTCAAGGGTGGTGCAGTGGTGCAGCAGTTAACGTTGTCACCTCACAGCCGGAGGTTCTCAGGTTCGATTCTCGGCTGGGGTGCCTTCTGTGTGGAGTTTGCATGTTCTCCCTGTTTTCGCGTGGGTTTCCTCCAGGTACTCCGGTTTCCTCCCACATTCCAAAGACATGCATCTGGAGTATTTCTCCCTGGGCCTCCGCTGAAAACAGGCTCTGTGGAACCTAGTCGGACTTTCCCAGTCAACAAATGTTAAATAAAAATAAATAAAAAAAAAAAAAAGAGATACTAGGAAGCAATATTCAGCCAAGTCCTCATCTACTCCTCCTGCTGAGAAATAGCCCTTTCAGGTAAGCCAGGTAGTCTGTGACTACCAACATCTTTGCAGCCAGACCCCTCTTTCCTTACGTGTTTGTCTTTGTCTCCCTGCGTGGAAATAGATCACCCAGGACTCTCATGTCCTCTCAGTTGTCCTCCAAGGATACTTCATAGTTTGGAAGACTCCACCTTCCTTCAGAGATGTTCCATAACCCCCAAAAGAACAGCTGGATTACTTTCCCCAAGTCATTCACAGCCTTCGTTTTCAGGCTACCATTCAGGAGGTACCGCCTTCCCAAATAAGGAAGAGTTTTTACTCCAGGATGTTCCTGGTTCAAAGGAACCATCCTAGGCTTGTTCCAGCTAAACACCTTCCTGAAGGTTGCCACCTTTCGCATGCTGTCCTTGAGAACTCTACTTCCTCTCATCCTTCCTTAGGCCTGCATGGTGTGTCTGAGCATCAAGAATGCTTACCTCCACATCCCTATTAATCCTCTGTTCAGGAAATATTTTTGCTTTACTATTACTTTCTCAGATTTACAATTCTCTGCCTTGCCTTTTGGACTGTCTACGGCTGCAGGGGTCTTTACAAAATGCTTAGCTTTTTGCAGACCTTAAGGACTATTCATATTTTCCTATACGTTGACTATCTTCTCCAGGCTCCAGACACTCTTCAAGAGAATTCGCTCTTCACGGTGTCTCTGCTGGAGAGTTTAGGTTACACCGTCAACTATCAAAAAATCTACCCTGGTTCCTTCGTAAGATTATGTTTTTCTAGGATGCAGAATACAGACAGACAGGATGTTGGCTTCCTCACTTTCCCAGAAGGTTCTCTCTCTCTCTTATTGCCTACTTCCAGGCTTTCATTCCTCTTCAGTCCCTGGCTGCCAGGACGTTTCTCTGCCTTTTGGGCTTTGTGGCATCTACCCGTCCCCCGTATTACCTCTAGCCAAGATGCACATGAGGAAATTCCAGTGGTACCTCAGGTCATTATGGATGCAACATGCTCACCCATTGGAGTTTATTCCCCTTCTTTCCTGCTTAAAAAAAAACGAACTGGTGGATTCAGCATGTTACCTCAAATCCAGGCCCACCCTTACAGCCACCCCTTCCCGCTCTGGAGCTGTTCACAGATGCTTCAGACTTGGGATGAGGAGCAACTCTGGCATTCTGGAAGGTTCAAGATGTGTGGTCTCCTTCCCAAAGGAGGGAACACACAAACATAAAAGTGATGAGTGCTCTTATTTTCACTCTGCAAGTTTTCAAACCTCCTGTTCTTACAGGCACCCTAAAGTGGTTTACAGACAACACCACAGTCATTTGGTATGTCAGCAAGCAGGGAGGGACCAAGTCTGATCTCCTGTGCAGACTGGCTTTCCAAGCTTTGGAGTTGGCTTCGAAGTCAACTCACCCTCCAACCAGTCTACATTTCTTCTACTCAAAATGTTGTGGCAGACAGTGAGCAGGTCCATGACTCAATCCCATGAATGGATGTTACACCGGGATGTGTTTCTGGACATTGTCCACCAGTGGGATACACCTCGGGTAGATCTCTCTGCCTCCTCTGTGAACAGACAACTTCTGCCAGAGTTCCCAATCGTCTGGCATGGAAGGTGGATGGCCTGTCTGTCTTGAAAGGGGATGTTTCTGTATGCATTTCCTCCCTTCCTGTTTCTCCACAGTCCTGTTGAAGATCCAACAAGAGCAACCAAAAATCTTGTTGGTGACTCCCTTTTGGCCAAAACAGTATTGGATCCCCCTTCTGCATTTAGCCATGGGCAGTCATCACAAATTACCTCACAGAATGGACCTACTCACACAGGGCAAGGGATCTCTAATGCATCCACAGATGTCAACCCTGCAGTTGCCTCTCTGGGGGATAGGGTTTTTATCCCTTTCAGACACCTTTTCTCTGAGGACATGCTGCAAGTTCTGCAGGAGGCCAGAAAACCCAGTGCTAGAAAATCCTATATTTCCAAATGGAAAAGGTTTTCCATCTGGTGTTTTCTAAGGACGTACAACCACTGCTGGTGGATGTTCCGATGGGTTCTGTCTTATCTTTGTGAATTGTTGAAGAATATGTCATACTCTTCAGTAAAAGTTTGTCTTTCGGCAATCGCTGCCTGTCTGCCTATGATTTCCTCCCTTGGCTTCAAAGCTGGAAGTTAAACTTTTCCTGAAAGGTGTCCTTCATATCAGACCACCAAGGAAACCAGTTCCTTCTCCCTGGGATCTAAATTTTGTTCTAGAGAAACTTACCTTGGCCCCTTTTGAACCAGCAAGTTCTTTTCTTCAGCATTGCACCTGGAAAACAGTAGTTCTTGTTGCTATCACCTCAGCCAGAAGGGTCTCAGAACTTCAAGTAGTCATGGCCTGTTCCCCCTTTACTGTTTTCTGCAGGGATAGGGTTTCTTTATGTACCAGTCCCTCCTTTATGCCCAAGGCGGTGAATGAGTTGTCACTTAATCAATCCATTAATCTGCCCACCTTTTTCCCCATCTCCACAGTCCTGTAGTGAGAGGATTTTACACACCTTGGATGTGCATAGACAACTCGGATTTTATTTAGACGAAACAAAGCCCATTAGGAAATGTGATTGCCTTTTCATTTCCTTTCATCCTAGGGCTCTTGGCAGGCCGGTTTCCAAGCAGACAATCTCCTCTTGGATTTCTAAAACCATTTCCTTTTGCTTTGTGTCTCATGGTAAAACCTTTGCATCCCCAGTAATGGCTCATTCCACTAGAGCTGTGTCCTCTTCTGGTGCTTTCTTCAAAGGTCTGGATACTTCCTCTGTATTAGAACAGCTACCTAGTCTTCTCTACATGCTTTCATAAAACACTACAGGTTGGGATGGCATTTAGGTCTAGAGCTGGTTTTTCAAGGGCTACTGTGCAGGGGTTTGTAGAAAGTGCTACTGCCCCTCCAACCAATCGTCCTCCTTCATGAGCTTTGGTATTCTCCCTGATGTTATGGGTACTGCAACAAGTGAATAGAAGGACATAGAGTAGTTGTGTAAAAAATCTTACCATAACCGTAGATGTATTTCTTCTCTATATGTTGCAGTATCCCCCTCCCTGCCTTCCCCCTGATATTTGCCCGAGTGCTGGTTGTGCATTTTCTCACTTATCTCAGGCTGGTGTTCTTCCTGGGGTGTTCAGTTCTGAGACTTGGTACGTGAAGATGTCCACTTTATACCCTGTCACTTTGACTGACATTGGACTAGTTCTGTGTGCGATGCCACATGTACCCTACAGTAGCTTTAGGCTTTTGTATATTGGCCGGATGCTCGAGTCAGCTGGTGGCAGACTCCCTCATATTATGAATACTGCAATATATGGAAGAAAAAGACCTCTATGGTTATGGTAAAATTTTACGCAACTGTTCTTTATCATTGCCATCTCCCAACTCCAGTTTTTTCCATTGTCTGCTAATCATCCAGTAGGATTTCCACCTCATTTGCATTGGCTCTCTTAAGCTTAAAGTCCTGCAGTAGTACTATCTCATCATTTTCCCTGTTAATTTGCAGCTCCTTTGTAACTTAGTTATTTAACACAGCCTATTTTTTTCTGTGACCATGTTTGTCTTGCAGGCTGGGTCTTGAGGACCCTAATGAACCCCTTCTGAGGAACTAGATGGCCATGGTACCCACCCCAGTCATCATGTTGGTCCCAATTCCTTAAGCCTAGCATGAAGCCAGAGTTAGCTCTTAATATCCTTCTCCAGGTCTGCAGTAGCTGTTTTTTAAATATTTTTATTGAATGTTCTATTTCACAAAATTATAGACAATTGGTTATTTTTAATAAAGGCTGTAAACATTCAGCTGTTTTCAAACTTTTAAAATCAAAATTGTTCACTCAATTTAAATCTGAGACTACCCAGAAGGATGATTGTCTCACTTTGGGACTTGATAAATTCCGCATCAGTAAAAACGTGAAAATAGACTAGTGCTATCTACTATGGACTTTTTTATCCTTTCTAAGAAAAATCCAAGAAATTGGAAAATAAGCTGTACTTCTCTGTGTAAAGAATTTCTTCTGCTGTTGAAATGAGTAATATATAAAGACACAGAACAGCCTATTTTCTGTTACCTCCCAAACCATCCTCTATTACTGTATAATTGCCACTTCTGTCCATCTCCCATGCTGCTATCCTGTTGCTGTTCTGTGTTCCCTGTGGTCACCTTCCCTACTTTATTTCCTTACTTCCCTGGCCTTAATACCTCCAAGAGGTGTAGCTAGCTATTGTGGTGCCCAGTGCCATTCCCGATGTGGCAGGTTTCCCACCAGTGTTTATACCACACACACACACACACACACACACACACACACACACACACACACACACACACTGCTACAGCACTTGAGCTTTTTTATTTTTTATTAATGCATAACTTCTGTTTCATTTTAAACTGCAACAAACTGCTTACTACATTTTTTAAAAAAAGTTCATAGGTAGGTACTAGGCTATCGGCCGTAGGGCCTATACAAGCCCAGCCAAAAAGGCACCCTGGCTTTTGCCACCCAAGAAAATTATTTTCCTGTGCCACTGTCAAGCAGAGCCACAGAAGTGATCCCTGGGTGAATTTCCTATTTCCCATCCAATCATCAAGATTTTTCTTGGAGTGCTAATGAGGAGCTTTGTTTGGTGTAGATAGGTAGTTTATTCCATAATATGGGAAGTCTCTGGGACAGGAATCTATCCCTCCGGCATGTTCTGTTTATTGTAGTGACAAGGTTCAGGTCCCTAGAGCGTGTAGCTCTGAGGGATTGGGATTTAAGTGGAGCATGTCCAGCAGCTCTGGGTTTGACATAGCTTTGTATGTTAGGCAGAGATCACCTCTGAGTAGGCGATATGTGACGAGTAAAGCTGGAGATGTTCATCGTGTGACACTGCTGCAGTCATTACACTTGTATTATCCTGCCGTCAGGCGGCTCCCCAGTCGGCTTGAGTTCCAAAGTCTTGGTCCGGCGTTGGTTGCTGTCGCTTCTTCCTTGACGTCAGTACGCCAGGGGGATACAAGATGCAGCCGACGCCATTTTCTTCAGTCTTTCTTGCCGCGTGGTGCCCGAAACGGAAGCAGTTCGCAAGTGCTGGTCGGCCGACTCCTGAGATTTTCATACCGTATCCAGAACCGAAGTCTTCTAAAAATCCAAGTACCCCATTGGGGAAACTTTTTCTTGCCTCAGACCAATGTCAGTAAAAGTTAATAATTTTATTTCTTGTTGGAAGCAAATACCTCATAAGGATTTCCACTCCTGCTGTTATCCCATGCCTAGGCCCTGACCACGACGTCACTGGTTGTCGGTTTTGTGCTAGGTTTAACAAGCGCACTATTAAACGTCTGTTTGATTTTGCCCGACATTATTTTGGCAGAAAATTTAATTACACTATGCTGTCGGAACTTCCGACAACCGGAATTCATAAAAAGTGCAAGGACAGGCTTCCGAGGCCCAAGACTGATGACGAGGCCTCTTCTAGGCCGGTCGCCGGTTCTCCGGTTTTCAGCGAGGCGCCTACGCAGCCCCTGATGACCGCTTCAATAGAACCACAGACTGCCTCCGACTCCCACGTGGAGCTGGCTGAGCCTTCGGATGCCCCTGCAATTCAAATTACCTAGCTAAATCCTACAGAGGGACCCGAAGTAGCTGAACATTCCACAGCTTCAGAGGGTGTTTTCAGACCTACACAGTTAGCAATTAAACCCTCTGTTAAGTCTAAGCCTCCCATAAAAGCAAAGAAACAGACACAGCAATCTCCAGGGCAGGCTTCCATGCCCAAGAAACAAATGCTAAAAATGGCCGAAGACCTAATTACCCTGATCAGAGGGTCCCAACCCCCTCCAGATAAAAGGCCCAGACAAGAAGCAGACTATGAATCTTCAGACCAGGTGTCCATTTCTGACTCATCCTCAGACCTAGGATATTCCTTACCCCCTTATGAGGATTCTGATGCTGATGAATCCATTCCTTCGGCCTCTCCACCTGAGGACTACTCCTTTGGAGAGACCTTATATACCATGAGGGAGCATTTCCACTGGGAAGGCCAGGATTACTCCGAATCCAAGAAAAGGCTCAGAGATTTCCTTTTATTGCTTCAACACAGACCCCTTGCTATTCCGCCAGTGTTAGACATTGTGGATGATGTATACACTGAATCCAGCTCAAACCCTGACTCCTTACCACCAGCCCCAGTTAAGCCAGATAGATATTAGAGTCCCTGACTCTCACAAATTTCTATACAAAAGCCCTGTTGCTGACCCTGAAACTATTTCTCAGGGACCCAAAGGGGTTAAGGCCGCATCAGCTAAAAACCCAGTCCCCTCTGACAGAGTCTAGAGCATTAGACAGATGGGGCAAGAAAGTCTATACATCTGCAACTTTAGCCATGAGAGCCTTAAATTGCCAGTTTCACATGCTAAAATATCAGCAATTTTTAATGTCTCAGTTGAAACAAAAGATGCTTCCAGATTCAGATCCTCCTAATTTGAAAGAAATGCAGGATTTATTGCATGCAGCCAAACAAGTGGGAAAACATACTTTGCAATGTGGTTTTGATTCCTTAGAGGCCTCCTGTAGAGCAGCAGTTACAGGCTCTGTCATTAGAAGGCTTGCTTGGTTAAAAGAACATACATTACCAGATCCAAATTACTGGATGCACCTTTGCAACGGGATGTGTTGTTTGGAGTTAAGGCAGAGGAGGTATTAAAAAAAGATGGAAGATGAGGCAAAATCTATGCAAACTCTCAAAGATTTCTTACAGGTTCAACCTCCTCGTTTTAGCAGAAATTGGCCAACAAAAAATTGGTCCTTTCCAGTCAGACAGACCTCAAAGGGGCAGATATAGATGTCCAAGAGGCCCTTACAGACCTCGACAATGGGGTGCACCAGGCCAGAAAGAAGGGGAAGACAGACCTCAACCTTATAAAAAAAGTCTCCATGACTTCCCACTACAGCTGCCAAATGGCTCTCTCTTGGCAGCCCCCTTAGGAGGAAAGCTGGCTCTTTTCCATCACAATTGGCATTGCATCACCATATCATATCTCAAGGTTACAGGTTCCACTTCCACACTCTTCCAAGGTTAAAAGGAATGCCAAATCTGCCACCAAATCAATGGGCAGAGGCTCAAAAACAAATTACAGCACGCATGGACATGAGAGCTATTCAAAAGGTGCCACCACAAGAGCAAGGACAAGGATTTTACTCTAGACTCTCTCTGGTTCCCAGAAAGGACAAAGCCTGGAGACCCATTCTGGACCTTTCTTCTCTAAACACTTACCTGGATATTCCGAAATTCAAAATGTTGACACTACAGCAGCTTCTTCCCATGCTAGGCAAGAAAGCTTGGCTTCTGACTTTGGACCTGAAAGAGGCATACCTGCATGTCCCTATCAGACAAAACTGCAGAAGATACCTCAGATTTCTGGCAGGTTCAATGCACTATCAATTCTCTGCACTTCCCTTTGGCTTATCTACTGCGCCCAGGGTCTTCACAAAGTGCCTGGCACCAGTAATTGCATTTTGCAGGCAAAAAAGAATTCAAATTTACCTATACCTGGACGACTGCCTAATCCAAGAAGAGAGCAAGGGCATTCTTCTAAAGCATCTGGCGTACGTAAAAAAGTTAAGTTGCCTGGGCTACACAGTAAACTAAAAGAAATCAAAGCTAGTGCTCTCACAACAGATTATATTCCTGGGTGCCAGCTTAAACAACGGCCCAGATGGCTTATCTCACGCCAGACAAGCAAGGACAACTGACGCAGTATTTTTATTTAATGGCAACAAAGACCCAACTCCCTGCAAGTAAAATTCTGCAGGCCTTGGGCTACATGGCATCTTGCATACTACTAATTCCATATGCCAGACTGCATATGAGGAAACTACAATAGTACCTAAAGAGTGTATGGTCTCAACACTGTCAAAATTTGGAAACAGTTATATCTCTAAATCCTTGCCTACAACAGGAGTTTCAATGGTGGGCTCAAGCTTGTCACCTCAACAAGGGACAGCCTTTTACTCAACCCACAGCCAAGCAGACACTGACAACAGATGCATCGGATTACGCCTGGGGAGCACACATGGCAGGAAAATATATTCAGGGCGAGTGGCCCGCAGAACAAAGACATCTCCACATCAATCAAAAAGAGGTGCTAGCTGTACAAAATGAAATTATATCTTTCAAAGACCTGCTACATCCAGGACAACTACTACTAAAGAGAGACAACACCACAGTTAAGTGGTACATAAACAAGCAAGGGGGCACACACTCCTACCCCCTCTGCAGACAAGCCATGAACTTGTGGAACACAGCTTTAAACTACCAAGTTCATCTGCAGGCACAATTCCTGCCAGGAGAGAAAAACACATTGGTAGACTACCTAAGCAGAAACATCATGGATCCTCATGAATGGCAATTGAGTCCACAAATATTCAGAATGATAGCGCAAAAATGGGGGAAACCAGACATAGATCTGTTTGCAACCCCTATGAACTGCCAACTACAGAAGTTCTGCACAAGGAGCTACCATCCACAAGCATGGAAAGTGGGATGCCCTCTCATTCAGCTGGAGAAAACTACAAGTATATGCTTACCCTCCTTTAACTCTCCTTCCAAAGGTACTCATAAAAGCCAGGCAGGAAGAGCCAAAGATGATCCTGATGCACCAGACTGGCCACGCCAGCACTGGTACCCAAGAACTTAGCACAAGAACCGCCCTGGATTTTGCTTCAAATCCCACAGCTGTTGACACAACACAACAATCGGATACTTCACAGCCAGCTAAAGACCTTAAATCTAGCTGCATGGAAAATTCCTTAACCATGCAAGCATTGCCTCTCTCCAAAGCTGTTACGGATGTCATTCTGGGGGCCTGAAGGCCTAGCACCAGGAAAGCCTACTCGGATAAATGGAAGAGATTCTGTGCCTGGAACCAAGCACACAGCCTTGACCCTCTTGTACCAAACATTCCTCAGATACTTCAATACTTAACTGAGATGCTGGACAAGGGCCTCTCCTTCTCATCCATCAAGATTCATGCCTCAGCCATTTCTGCTCATTACAACACGGATCCACCAATTTTTTCAAATCCTTTGCTCAAACAATACTTCAGAGGGGCTAAAAACATGAGACCGCCCCGTAGAGCACGTACACCAACTTGGGACCTTAACTTTGTTTTGGAAAAATTAACTTTACCTCCTTTTGAGTCACTAACACAGCAGATTTAAACTACATCTCTTGGAAGACTGCTCTACTACTGGCAATAACATCAGCAAGAAGAGTTTCAGAATTACAGGCACTAATGGCAGTGGAACCTTTCCTCGTCTTCCACCAGGACAGGGTGTCCTTAAGAACTAACCCTACGTTTATGCCAAAGGTAGTATCAAGTGTGGCTCTAAACCAAACTATTCACTTGCCAACTTTTTATCCAAAACCACAGAACAAAGGGGAGAGACTAGTACATTCCTTGGACATTCACAGACAGTTACGCTTCTACTTGGACAAAACCAAAGCTTTCAGAAAATCTGAGCAATTATTGATAGCATACGCTGCAGGAGCACAGGGAAAAGCCATTTCAAAGCAGACTATTTCAAAATGGATAGCTCACTGTATACGTTTTTGCTATACCCACCATGGGAAACCTGTACCTAGCAGCATTAGATCTCACTCCACCAGGGCAACAGCCACTTCAACTGCCTACCTCAGAGGAGTGCCTACCAAGGATATTTTAGAAGCAGCAACATGGAGTTCTGTCCATACATTCACCAGACATTACCATTTGCCTTTATATTCCAAATCCAGAGCTGGCTTTGCCACTGCTGTGCTGCAGGGCCTTATAGCCATCCCTAATGCCTTGTAGATCCATCCTACCTACCTCAGCTTTGGGATTCCACCCAAGTGTAATGACTGCAGCAGTGTCACACTATGAACGTAGTACAGTTTTGTACCTACCATAAATGTAGATGTTCGAGTGTAAACACTGCTGCAGACCAAGTTACCCTCCCTCCTTCCCCTCTTACTTTCTGGTACATACCTAGCTCTTCTACCCTCATTTCCTAAGGGGAGTATTTGCTGGTAATTAAAAATGGTTGTTTGCTTTTTTATTGTATATTTTACTAGCAATTTGCAAGGCCTACCTATTTGGGGGCACCTGACATCTGGGGCAAGAAAAGCTGAAGAAAATGGCGTCTGCTGCATCTTATATCCCCCTGGTGCACCGACGTCAGGGAAGAAGCGACAACAACCAACGCCGGACCAAGACTTTGGAACTCAGGCTGACTGGGGAACTGCCTGACGGCAGGATAACCCAAGTGTAATGACTGCAACAGTGTCTACACTCGAACATCTACATTTATGGTAGGTACAGAACTGTACTTTTTTTGAGACTGTCTGCATAGGGCATCTGTTTGAGGCCAGTAATCCTCTTTGTGAGGTATTTCTGTGGCCTTTCCAGTTGTAGCTGTCTTGAGGTACATACCAAAAGGGGCGTTGTACTCTATGGGTCTAATGAGTGATGAGTAGAGGGGAACAATGACCTCTTTTTTTCTGGATGAGAAACCTTTTGTGATGGTGTGCCATGTAGAAGGATTTCCTGACTACTGTGGCGATGTGGTTATCAAAGGAGAGACTACTGTCCACCTGTGTCCCAAGGTCTCATCACACTTTTGGTGTTAAGCATACTACCGCCTATGTTGTAGTTCAGGGGTACAGAGTTTTTACCAGAGGGGATGACAATGCACTTTTTGGCATTGAGCTTGAGGACATGGCTTTTACACCAGGCATCTGTCTCAGTGAGGCCCTTTTGTAGGATGTCCACATCGTTAGGAATTTCAATTATGGCTCCTAGTTTGTAGTCATCTGTGAACTTCGTTAGCCAAAGACCTTCTGTGTTAGCCTGTACTTCAGAGAAGTAGATACCAAACAGGAGAGGACCCAGGACTGAACCCTGTGGTACTCCACTTGTCACTGGTCTGAAGTCGGATTTGGAGTCTGCTACTTTCACAGTGTGGGTTCTGTCATTGAGCCAGTTGGCAACCCATCTTGTGACAAGTTGTTCTTTAAATTTAAAGTGTGACAAACTACTTGTTGCTACAGTTTATTCCACACACATTGAGTGCTAAGCTGTTCAGTTTTAATCCCAAATGCAAAACTGGCATTCAGTATGCACTGCATTGAAGACCAGTGGACATCTGCCGATTGTATCCCCTATCAATTTGTATTTGGAGCAGCTGCCCCATTTGTCTTACCCTAGCTACACTGCTGAGACAACTTTTTCCTTTATCCACTGCTTCAGGTGTCTCATGCCGTACCCAGCCACATGACCCCCCCCCCCCCCAAATGTCTACCCAAACTTGGGCATCTTAATACTGTATTTTCTCTTTTGTAGCTTATGTCCTGTGTTATGTCGACAACATTACTTAAAACACTTGGGAAGTCCTTTGAAAACAAGACCATGCAATCCCCTATTCCACCACTTAGTCAGTCATCCCTAAGCAATCACTCATCTTAGTGAAAAAAAAAATTGAAAACATATTACTTAGTAGTGAAGTCCCTTCTGCTCCCATTTCAGTCACATTCTTATCAACAGTTTACAGGACTCCAGAATTAACACACAGCTGTTAATCCCTAGAATTCATAAAACTATATTTCGAAGAGTTGTAACATTATTGTACAGTTTGCATGCATTTCTCAGTACCTCACATATGTCCAGCTAATGATTTAACTGGCCAAGGCTTTAAGAACAACTGGCCCTTCAATCAGTCACAAAAGTCCCTTCACTCCTCATTATTATTTGGAAGGATCTGCATGCTTACTCTCTGTAAGGATAAGTATCCATTAATGACAACGTCTGTGCATCATGTCCCAGTGGCGTACATGTTTTTAGTTGTCTAGGTGTTACATTTCAGGACTTATTTCCTGTCTGCTACATAGCTGTTCCCATCTGCTCTCCATGCATCACATCTCATATGCCCACTTAACATTTTCTTCATTAGCCGCATAAACAGCATATTATCTTGTTTACATTCAACACAAATCCCATACATCTGTTTTTTACCTTTGCTTAAAGGCATGCACTCATACAGCTGATTTCTTCAGCAACTCTTTTCTGTCTGATTTACTCATTTGCTCATTCTTGCCCCAGATTGATTCAGGCACTTCCATCTTTACAGGTCACAGTTTAACTTTTGTCATGCTTCTGTTTCCCAACCATCCTCATTTGATTCATATCTGCCCATGTCATTTGCTTTTCTTAGCTTCTCAGGTTTTTATTTCCCTTGACAGTTTTCAAGTTCTGCCCCCTTTTCTTATACCTTGGTAGTAGCTCTTTCCTTTTTCTGCTGGTAGTGCTTCTCTTCTTAGAAGATGGACTTTGCACAACATTGGGCACTGTGGGTGCATCTTGTTTTTCTACTTAATTTTTGCTATATTTTCTCATCGTAAGGAGCTGTTTCTCTGAGAGCATTACAATCAACATTTCTTCTGCTTTTCTGAATTGGCACCACCAATGTATTGGTCATTATTGCAGGGTAAAGAGGCCTGGCTATCTTTCTTGCCTATTTCAGATAGACACTGAATTGCACTATTCTCTGCTATGCCTTTCTAGCAAAGTCATGCATGTTTCTGACACTACTTACAATACTTCTCCACTGTTAACCATTGCCACAAAAGTGTGGATGATCAAGCGATATGTTTGCACAGTAAGCAATGTAAATAGTTTAGAAGCAATACCTACCATATGTCACCTGGTAATTTGTGAAATTTTAAATCTTGTTTGCCCAGTTAGCTGCCTGAATTACCCTTCTAGAATTGACATCTCATTCTGACCTTCCATTTTCTCCAGCAGCCTTATGACATGTGCATTGTTGTGATGTTCATAGTGGAGTAGGCTAACTACACTTGTGGGGCATTTTAAGCTTAGTCATTTATCCCATTTGAGAATCAAACCCTTCACCTTTTGTCTGTAAAGTAAACACCTTAAATATTGTCACCCCCACCTCCCAAAACATCATCACTGGGTGGACTTGAATCAACAACCATTTGGCTAACAGCCAAGCACTTTAACCGTTTGTGCCACAGATGTGTTCTCTGAATCCTATATGTTTTCAGCTGCTTAGTCCACTCCATTTCTTGTTCTTGTCTTGTTTTAGTACTTGCTTAGTGTTGCATCCCACCAAGAAGCTCAATTTATTTTCCTCCTGCTCATGAGATTCAGCATGTTTGCTTATACAACCTACACCTTCCTTCAGTTTTGCTAGATTGGCCATAAAGCCTGATGTCATTGCAAGAGTAAGGTAAAGGCTCTAACCTGATATCATCCCCTTTAACTTGTCCTGGTGACCTGCCAAAGGTAGTTTTCCCAACAAAATTTGAACACACAACCATGCTGTTTATTTTCCCCTTTATATACCACAGTAAAGTTCAGGAGGATTGGTGCAGTTGGATCATAAGGCCATCTTTACTCAGTTTTTTGTAACAACTAGTTATTTGCTCTTTTGTATAATTTCATCAGTCGACTGTTCCTTCACAGAGGAAAGTTGTACATGCCTGCCATAAGTGTTGTTTTTCAGTGACTGCATGTTTTTGTTTAGTTTAGCACCAGAATATAGTCCAAGGTAAAGTTTACATTTCAGTCTTTTATGAAAAGATGAAGAAACTGAGCATAGTTTTTTTCCCCCCAGCTTGAAGAGACCTTAAATGAGCACGCATGTTAAAAAAAATGTTCTGTTGATAAAAAGAATGACAGACTTTGTGGAAGAAAGAGATGTTAGAAGTTCCTAACATTCAATCAGTTTTGCAGTTACTCCCTAAGTAGCTGTAGTATCAGCCCTAATAAAAGCTTCCTTATTGTCCTCGTAATGCTCTCTTTGCTAAAAGTGGTAATCAAAACTTTTTAACGTAATGATGTTCCTATGATACTGTGGTAGTGGTGACCCAAATCCTCGACCCTCACATAATTGCCAGTGCACCCTTTCCATGATGACAGACTTGCTCAGCATTCTATCATTACTAGTGCTGCAGGCATTCTGCACAGTCTCCCAGTGACTTTTTTTTCTCTTTAATGTCAGCCTTTATCTTTAATATCAGCCTGACCTCATTCTTGTGGTATCAGAGTTTTGTTGACTTTTTTTCAGATTCCATTTGAACCATTGTTGGTATTTTTTCTTCCAGTATTTTGGTGCTGTGTAGGTCAGGTTTTTCTTTTAGAAGGCACACTGACATTGTCCAGTTTTGATTATAGTTGATTGGGAGATGCAGTTTGGAGACTGAACAATGGCCACGCCGAAGTGTTGCACGGATTGTTTGATTTCACTCTTGCTTGCATGTCCCTGGATTTATCTCAAGTGTCTTCATATTCCAAGATGTTTGCTTTGATATTTTTGTCATTCTGCAGCATTGTTTTATTTATTGATTAATTGGATGTTTGTCTGCCACTTGCTGTTTATACCAGATGTTCATCGTGCATACAGCTGCAGTCATAACAGATTGGTTCTCCTGCCGTCAGGCGGGTCCTCGGTTGGCCGAATTCCAAAGTCTAGGTCCGGCGTCGGTTGTAGTCGCTTCTTCCCTGACGTCAGTGCGACAGGGGTATAAAAGAACCAGCCGATGCCATTTTCTTCAGTCTTACTTGCCGCGCGGTTCCCAAAGCAGAAGCCAGCTCCTGAGATTACGAAAAACTTTCAACCAAAGACTTCTAGAAAGCTAAGTACCCCGTTGGGGAAACTTTTCTTGCCTTGGACCGATGTCAGACAAAGTTAATAATTGCATTTCATGTGGGAAGCAAATACCGCATAAGGATTTCCATTCCCTCTGTATACCTTGCTTAGGCCCAGACCACGACATCTCGGCCTGTCGTTTTTGTGCTATATTCAACAGACGCACTGTTAAGCGTCGGGCGGAGTTCGCCCAACACTATTTTGGCAAAAAGTTTAATTACAACATGTCGTCGGATACTCAGACTCCAATTTTGAGTAAACGACGTAAAGATAAGGACCGACATACGAGGTCCGTGACTTCTACCGACACCACGCTAAGGCAGACTACATGTGCTCCGGTTCTCAGCAAGGCGCCTACGCAGCCCCTGACTACCGATGACACTTCATTAGCGGTGTCTTCTGTGCCCGAGGTCGCAGGCTCTTCGGCCCACACCCCAACTACAGATACCGAAGTCACTCTTGGCGGGGAAACTCTGAGTTCAGACAGGCCTGCCACCTCTCAAGGTGTCTCCAGGCCGCCTTCTTCTTTTTCCATTAAGGCTTACACAAAATCTAAAGCAGCCATGCATTCTAAAAGACAAGCTCCACAGGGCCCCTCTCAAGGCCCCATCCCTAAAAAGCAGATGCTCAAAATGGCTGAGATTTGATTACTCTTATCAGGGGTTCTCAACCCCCCCCCCGGACAAAAGGCCCAGGGTGGAGGAAGAATACCTTTCCTCGGACCAGGCCTCCATTACTTCAGAGCATTCTGAGGACCAGGAACATTCTTACTCCCCTTTCGAAGATTCTGATGCAGAGGAGTCAATTCCCTCTGTCCCCCCCCCCCCCCTGAGGATTACTCTTTTGGGGAAACCTTGCATACCTTGAGGGAACACTTCCACTGGGAAGGCCAAGAGTACTCAGACTCCAAGAAAAGGCTCGGGGATTTCCTCTTGCTCCCTCAGCACAGGCCTCTGGCTATACCTCCTGTCTTAGACATATTAGATGATGTGTATTCAGAGGCCAGCCTTAACCCAGATTCTTTACCTCCAGCTCCAGTCAAGCCGGACGGGTATTACCAGGTGCCTGATTCACACCAATTCCTATACAAAAGCCATGCGGCTGACCCAGAAACTGTTTCACAGGGTCCCAAGGGAATGAAGGCCTCCACTGCCAAAAATCCATTACCTTCAGAGAGAGATTCCAGAGCTTTAGAAAGGTGGGGGGAAAAGGTATACACCTCGGCCACTTTAACCATGAGGGCATTAAACTGTCAGTTCCATATGTTAAGTATCAACAGTTTTTGTTATCTCAGTTGAAAAGCAAAATGTCACAACCTGAACAACCAGACTTGGAGTTGCAGGATTTGTTGCATAGTGCAGAGCAAGTGGGTAAACATACCTTGCAATGTGGTTTTGATGCTTTAGAGGCCTCTTGTAGAGCTGCTGTTACAGGATCAGTCATACGTAGACATGCTTGGCTCAAAGAGCAAACCTTACCAGATCATGTCAAAGCTAAATTACTAGATGCACCTCTTCAAAAAGATGTATTGTTTGGTGCTAAAGCTGAGAAGGTATTAAAGAAAATGGAGGAAAAGGCAAAATCAATGCAAACAGTGAAAGATTTCCTACAGGTACATCCGCCACGTTTCAGTAGAAATTGGCCTTCACAAAATTGGTCCTTCCCAGCCACAGACAGACCTCCAAGAGGTAGATACAGGCGCCCGAGAGGTAGAGGGCAATCTCAAGGATCATTTAGAGGCAGACAATGGCAAACACCTACACCAAGAGGGGGGGCGAGGATAGTTCACAGCCATTCAGAAAGCAGACCCAATGACTTTCCCCTTTGCATGCCAAGCAAGGCTCAAATGGCAGCACCTTTAGGTGAAAAACTGGCATTATTTTCGAAAAATTGGCATATTGTAACAGAAGACAAATGGATCCTGGACATTATAGACAGAGGCTACAAATTCCACTTTCACACCCTTCCAAAAATGAGAGGCATGCCAAACCTGCCACACAATCAAAGGGCAGAGGCACAAAAAACAAATTTCAGATCTCATGGACATGAAAGCTATTCAAGAGGTACCTGCACAAGAACAAGGTCAAGGTTTTTATTCCAGACTATTCCTGGTACCAAGGAAGGGCAAAGATTGGAGACCTATTTTGGACCTATCCATCCTAAACACATATTTACTGCATCAAAGTTCAAGATGCTCACATTACAGCAGCTTCTTCCCATGCTGGGCAAGGAGTCTTGGCTGGTGACATTGGACCTCAAGGAGGCATACCTGCATGTCCCAATCATACAAGATTGCAGAAGATACCTCAGATTTCTTGCAGGTTCATCCCATTATCAATTCTCTGCATTGCCCTTTGGCTTATCTACTGCGCCCAGAGTGTTCACGAAATGCCTGGCGTCAGTAATTGCCTTCTGCAGACTTCAAGGGATACAAATATACCCATATCTGGACGACTGCCTGATCCAAGCGGACAGCAAACACACTCTTCAGAAACACCTGGCATTTGTAATAATGTTGTTGAAATCTCTGGGATACACAGTCAACAAAAAGAAGTCAAGACTAATACCCTCTCAAACAATAATTTTCCTGGGTGCCAGCTTGGATACAAACACCCAGATGGCCTACCTCACGCCAGAGAAAGTCACGCCAGAGAAACAAGGGCAATTAACTCAATACTTCAGAAAACTGGCAACCTTCACCAGGCTGACTGCAAGGAAAATCCTGCAGGCTCTGGGATTCATGGCATCTTGCATCCTGCTAATCCCATGTGCAAAGCTGCATATGAGGAAACTTCAATGGTACCTAAAAAACTTATGGTCTCAACGCAGCCACAGTTTGGAAACAATCATACCACTGATTCCATGTCTTCAAAAGGAATTTCTGTGGTGGGCTCAAGCATGCCAAAGAAACATAGGTCTCCTATTCTGCAAGCCTCAAGCAAATCAAGTCATCACAACAGACGCCACGGACTACGCCTGGGGGGCGCACATGACAGATCGGTGCATTCAGGGCAAATGGTCACAAAAACAAAATCACCTACACATCAATCAAAAGGAAATGCTAGCAGTAATAAATGCTATTATGGCTTTCAAAGACCTACTGCATCCAGGGCAGCTATTGATAAGAACAGACAACACCACAGTGATGTGGTACGTAAACAAACAGGGAGGAACTCATTCATATCCCCTGTGCAGACTAGCCATGTCCCTTTGGAACACGGCTCTGGAATTGCAAATCCAACTTCAAGCACAATTCCTGCCAGGGAAGGAAAACACAGTGGCAGACAACCTGAGCAGAAATAAGACAGATCCACACGAATGGAAGTTGCATCCGCAAGTTTTTACAATGATAATTCAAGCATGGGGAAGGCCAGACATAGATCTCTTTGCCACCCACAGAAATTACCAATTGACAAAATTCTGCTCAAGGACCTTTCATCCACAGGCCTGGAAAGTGGACACACTCTCTTTCAGTTGGACAATAATGACGGTTTATGCCTTTCTACCTCTTCCACTGCTGGCCAAAGTTCTATTAAAAGCCAGAGCAGACAGACCAAAGATGATTCTCATTGCTCCAGACTGGCCAAGACAACACTGGTACCCACTCCTGAGGAGCCTGACGCATTCCCCACCATGGATCCTGCCTCTAATGCCTCTTCTACTGACGCGGCACAACTTCAATACTCTTCACAGTCAGCTGAAAACACTCAATCTAGCCGTATGGAGAATTCCTTAAATTCACAGCAGACCCTACTCTCCAAGGAGGTGCAGGATGTCATTTTGGAGGCCAGAAGGCCTTCTACTAGAAAAGCCTACTCGGCAAAATGGAAACTGTTTTGTGTCTGGAATCGGAAAAAGGTCAGAATCCTGGAATACTGAATTTACCTCAAATACTACAGTACCTAGCCGTGCTGCTAGGCAGTGGACTTTCATTCTCCTCCATCAAAATCCATGCCTCAGCCATTTCTGCAGAGTACAACACTGATCCTCCTTTATTCTCTCACCCTCTCTTAAGACGGTTCCTCAGAGGGGCTAAGAATATAAAACCCCCAAGGAAGCAACCAGTACCGGCTTGGGACCTCAATTTCATTCTAGAAAAACTAACCCTGCCTCCTTTTGAGCCAGCTGCTTCAACAGATCTGCAATATTTGTCATGGAAAACAGCCTTCCTTCTAGCTATCACCTCAGCACGCAGGGTTTCGGAACTACAAGCCCTCATGGCTGTGCAGCCTTTCATCATTTTCCATCAGGACAGAGTTTCCTTACGAACCAATCCTTCATTTATGCCAAAGGTAGTATCCAGGGTAGCCTTGAATTGGGCTATCCACTTACCTATGTTTTACCCTAATCCACAAAACAAAGAGGAGAGGCTACTACATTCCTTGGACATTCACAGACAGCTCCGTTATTATTTGGACAGAACAAAGCCTTTCAGAAAATCAGAGCAACTCTTTGTGTCCTATGCTACAAGTGCTCAAGGGAAGCCTATTTCCAAACAGACAATCTCAAAATGGATAGCCCACTGCATACGCTTTTGTTACTCTTTTCATGGTAAAACTGTACCTACAGGCATCAGATCTCACTCCACAGGGGCCACAGCTACCTCTGCTGCTTTCTTCGGGGGGGGGGGGGGGAAGTTCCTGCCAAAGATATTTTGGAAGCAGCCACTTGGAGTTCTGTACATACTTTCTCCAAGCACTATCACCTACCATTATACTCCAAAGCTAGAGCGGGCTTTGCCACTGCAGTCTTGCAGGGCATCCTGGCTCCACCTAGTTCCACTTAGTGCCTACCACCCCTTTATTAGCTTTGGGATTCTACCCATCTGTTATGACTGCAGCTGTATGCACGATGACCATACTACAGTTTTGTACCTACCATAAATGTAGATGTTCGAGTGCTAATACAGCTGCAGTCCAGGTTTCCCTCCCTCCTTCCCCTCTTGGGACATCCTTATGGCTAACACCTCCTCATACAACCTCATTGGGGTATTCTTTTATGGTGTATTTGCTTGCAACGACTGTTTTTTGATTATATTGCATTTGCTTTACTACATAAATTTATGTTTTGCCTTCCTTCTGGGGGCACCTGACATCTGGGACAAGAAAAACTAAAGAAAATGGCGTCTGCTGGTTCTTTTATACCCCTGTCGCACTGACGTCAAGGAAGAAGCGACTACAACCGACGCCGGACCTAGACTTTGGAATTCGGCCGACCGAGGACCCGCCTGACGGCAGAAGAACACATCTGTTATGACTGCAGCTGTATTAGCACTCTAACATCTACATTTATGGTAGGTACAAAACTGTACTTTTTTGAGACTTGTTTGGTGAAGCTTTCATTAGTAGTTTGCTTGGTTCGCTAGAAAGCAACAGAGAACACAAGATCTGAGATGATGATATTTATCCTGTTCATTGTTCAAGACTTAGTTGCAGGCTTGCATCAGCTCAGCACGAAGACTTTGCCCACATCTCTGACTCTGCTCCCCAATCCTACAACACTGCACTTCCCCACTCGCTCCAAATATCTACTGCCACTGTTTTCACTCATTACAGGGAGTGAATACATTAACGGATTGGAAGAGAAGTAGGTGCCTTTGAGTCAGAATAAAGGAGTGGCTAGTTACAGTGGTGAAATGCATCATTTAAAAAGACAAGGAAAATAAAGAACTGCTATTGGAAAAGATGTAAAAGGTCAAGCAACAAGAAATGTAAAAAAAAAACAAATGCATTTTATGTTGAAGGTTCTTTAGGGTTACCAGGAGTAATTATGAAAGGAATCTGGTAATATGTACGATGGGCAACAAAAATGCTTTTTTAAGTGTTTAAGGCAATTTAAGAAAGAACCCCATGTTAGTTTTTCTTCAGTAGAGGGCGACTGTCCCATTATAGATCCTAAAAACAGGTTCATGTGTGTTTTAAAGGTGTTTGCTCATTGTTTAGGCAATGGAATTAGTGAGGATGAGGAATTTTCATTGAATGATAATGGAAATTGTCCTTCAGTCACTATGCAAATATTCAAAAATCTGTTAAAAAGATTAAATTGCATACTGCTGCAGGCCCAGGTGGTCTGAATGGATTTTTTTGGGGTCAAATGTTGTTTCAGTCTTCATTTCGCATTTACTTAAACTCTGGATCTGAAGCAGTTGACTTCATTCATTGTGCACATGTGGGTATACGGATCCAATTCGGATCCGAGCCGGCAAAACTTTTCAAGCATCAGCTCCAAGCTCCTCCCTTACCTATATTACATCACTTCCTCCTATCTATCCCCAGGTTTCTTTTGCCGCACTGTCAGCCAGCATCGTGGTTTTTTGGTCTTTGTGTGCTAGTTGAGTGTGAATACCTTTCCCTTTTTTCCTCCCTTCACGTTCGATCATCGTGTTAGTTGTAAAAAAAAAGTTACAAGTGTTCTGTGTTTGTGATTCTGGTTTCCCGCCTAGGCCCAATCCCTGTTAGTGTGTGTGTGTGTGTGTGTGTGTGTGTGTGTGTGTGTGTGTGTGTGTGTGTGTGTGTGTGTGTGTGTGTGAGTGGGCCATTAGGGCTTTTACTGATGTTCTTCGTCTTCCATTGCTGCAGTCCTGACTATTGGGTATAGTCCGCGTCCAGTCGGCCCGAATACCAGAGTATAAGGCTGACGTCGGTCAGGGCGCATTAGACTGACGTCAGTACGTCAGGGTACTAATGCGCATGACCGACGTCATATCCTCAGTCTTTTTTGCCGCATGGTCCGATGCAGAAGCAGTTTTGCGAGTGCAGGTTGGCGTACTGAAATATTTCCGAAACCGGAGTTTCAGACCGAAACAGAGTTGGCTAAGTACCCGTTGGGGAACATTTTGGTTTTTCTTGCCTCAGTATTTTACCGGATGTCAGAAAAAGTGAATAACTGTATTTCTTGTGGGAAACAGATACCTCATAGGGATTATCATACCTTGTGTATACCTTGTTTAGGGCCTGAGCACGGCGTTGTTGGTTGCCGCTCTTGTGCTAGGTTTAACAAACGCACTATTAAGAGGAGGTTAGACTGTGCCAGGTTAGTGTTTGGGAAGCGTTGCAATTATAAAATGCCGTCGGATGCTCCGGCGCCGCTCCAAGAAGCGCAAGGATAAAACAGTGAAGCCTAGGGTTGAGGAACCGCAGTCCCGGACGCCGGTTCTTTAGAGGGCTCAGTGGAGCCGGAGGTTTTGCCAGGAGTTTCCATGGAGTCCCAGGCAGAAACTATACTCTTACAGGATGTGCCTTCTCAGGAGGTAGGCCAGGCTGAGGGGCTTCTCAGGTGACTGTTCTTCCCTCTCTTCCCAAGGTAGTTAGGGCCTCTCCTTCTGTTGCCAAAACTTCTTTGAGAGGTAGGCCTACTTCAGCTTCAGTGGGGGCTTCTCCTAGCATTTCGGGTTCTGTACCTAAGAAACATATGCTTAAAATGGCAGAAGATTTAATTACTATGATTAGGGTTCTATGCCCCGCCTGATAAGAGGCCTAGGGTGGAACCGAGTTTGATAGTTTTGAACAGTGTTCAGAGGCTTCAGAATCTTCTGTGGAAGATATGCAGGAGTATCCTACTTATTCTGATTCTGATGTGGATGATTCCACTCCTACAGCTTCTCCGCCTGAGGATTTCTCATTTTCAGAGACTCTGCATTCCATGAGGGAGCATTTTAAATGGGAAGGCCAGGATTACTCTGATTCCAGGAAAAGGCTTAGGCAGTTCTTGTTTTTACCCCAGCATAGGCCTTTAGCTATTCCTCCTGTGTTGAATGTGGTGGAAGATGTCTTTGCAGAGGCTTCCCTGAACCCTGACTCTTTGCCTCCTGCTCCTGTTAAGCCTGATAGGTATTATAGGGTGCCCGAAGCTCATAAGTATTTGTTTAAGAGTCCTAGGGCGGACCCAGAAACTATTTCTCAAGGGCCTAAGGGTGTAAAGGCTTCTGTGGTTAAAAATCCTGTTCCCACTGATAAAGAGGCAAGGGCTTTGGATAGGTGGGGAAAGAAAGTGTATACTTCTTCCACTCTAGCCATGAGAGCTTTGAATTGTCAGTTTCACATGCTAAAATATCAGAATTATCTCCTTTCACAATTGAAATCTAAGGTGGATGCTTTGGCGGAAGGTATTGAGTGTAAAGAGTTGCTGGATTTGGTTCATGTGTCTGAACAAGTGGGTAAGCATTCTTTGCAATGTGGTTTTGATGCTGTACAGGCCTCCTCGAGGGTGGCTGCTACCAGTTCTGTTCTTCGCAGGCATGCCTGGTTGCAGGATCAGAATTTAGCTGAGCATGTTAAGACAAGGATTTTGGATGCTCCTTTACAGTCTGATGTGTTGTTTGGATCGCCTGTGGAAGCAGTTTTAAAGAAAATGGAGGACAAAGCTAAGTCTATGCAAACTGTTAAAGATTTTTGCAGGTGCAGCCACCAAAGTTTAGTAGAAATTGGCCTGCTAAGGGGTGGACATATCCTGCTTATGATTCCCAGTCTAGGGGTAGGTCTAGACGTGGTAGGGGCAGGGCTCAAGGTTCTTTTAGGCCTAGAACAGGGAGTTCGCCTGCTCAGACTTCTGGTGAGGGCAGGGGTCAGTCCTTTCGTAAACAGACCCAATGACCTGTCTTTTCAGCTGCCAGCAGATTCACGTTTGGCAGCTCCTTTGGGAGGAAGACTGTCTCTTTTCAAAGAAAATTGGGATTTAATTACTCAAGACAAATGGGTGTTGGATATCATTCACCACGGTTACAGATTTTATTTCCATACAATGCCCCTTTCAAAGGCATGCCAGATGTTCCTCCTCCACAAAGAAAAGAGGCTCACAAGCAAGTTTCTCAGTTACTTCACATAGGGGCCATTCAGCCAGTCCCTGTATCAGAAAGGGGCCTAGGATTTTATTCTCGCCTGTTCCTAGTACCAAAGAAGGGGAACACGTGGAGACCAATTTTGGATTTATCTATCCTCAACACTTATCTGGACATTCCCAAGTTCAAGATGTTGACGTTACAACAGCTTTTACCTCTGCTGGGCAAAGATCACTGGATGGTAACTTTAGATCTCAAAGAAGCTTACCTTCATGTGCCTATAAGACTAAGTTGCAGGAAGTATCTGCGGTTTCGAGCTGGAAATTCTCATTATCAGTTCTCTGCATTGCCCTTTGGCTTATCTACTGTGCCCAGAGTGTTCACAAAGGTTCTGGCTCCAGTGATAGCTTACTTCAGGCTTCGAGGAATTCAAATCTATCCTTACTTGGACGACTGCCTGATTCTGGCTCAAGAAAAGGGAGATCTTCTACAGCATCTGGAATATGTTATCGCAGTGCTAAGATGCCTAGGGTATTCTGTGAACGAAATAAAGTCCAGTCTAGTACCCTCTCAAGACATGTGCTTTCTGGGTGTAAGACTGAATACAGCAGCCCAGATGGCCTTTTTAACCCCGGACAAACAAAAGAGTCTGTCACTTTACTTCCATCAACTATCTCATCAGTCCGTGCTGACTGCAAGGACAGTCCTTCAAGCATTAGGGTTCATGGCATCTTGTATTCTGGTGCTTCCCAATGCCAAACTGCATATGAGGAAGCTACAATGGTATCTCAAAAATGTATGGACACAGCACTGCCAGGATTTGGACACTGTCATTCAAATAATACCTTGCCTTCAAAAAGAATTCTTGTGGTGGGCTCAGGAATGTCACCTAAACAAGGGACTCTGTGACCCGGCCAGAGGCAAGTCAGATCTTAACGACAGATGCCTCGGACATTGCTTGGGGAGCTCATCTAAATGGAAAGTGGATACAAGACAAGTGGCCTGCCAGACTACAGCATCTACATATCAACATGAAAGAGATGTTAGCAGCCCAGTTTGCATTAATGGCTTTCAAGGAGTTACTTCTTCCAGGGCAGGTGTTGATTCTAACAGACAACACAACTGTCATGTGGTACATCAACAAGCAAGGGGGAACACATTCTTATCCTCTATGCAGGCAAGCAATGATTTTATGGGAGACTGCTAAGCCTGCAACTAACTCTTCAGGCAAGGTTTCTGCCAGGAGCACAGAACTCCTTAGCAGATGTGTTAAGCAGACAAATCATGGATCCCCACGAGTGGAAACTGGATCTTCATGTATTTCAGAAACTGACAGTGTCATGGGGAACTCCAGACATAGATCTGTTCGCTTCTCCACTAAACCACCAGCTGCCAAAGTATTGCACAAAGGGGTTTCATCACACAGCTTGGAAAGTGGATGCTCTGTCTTTCAGTTGGAAAAACCTTCATGTGTATGCCTTTCCACCTCTGCCTCTTCTTCCAAAGGTACTGTTAAAGGTCAGACAAGACAGGCCAAGGATGATTTTGATAGCTCCAGATTGGCCTCGGCAACACTGGTACCCACTACTACGGAGTCTGGTACAGAAGCCTCCATGGCCTTTACCTCTGATTCCTCATCTATTATCTCAGAAGGACGGTCATCTGCTCAATGTCAAGCTTCACTCTCTTCATCTAACAGCCTGGCATATTCTGTGTTGAAACACAGCAGGTCTCAACTTCCTCAACAAGTTTTAAATGTGATTATGGAAGCTAGAAGACCTAGTACAAGGAGAGTGTATGCAGAAAAATGGAAGAGATTTTTATTTTGGAGTACAGCAAAGAATTTGGAGATTTCTGAGCCTAATTTGAGTGTGGCTCTTCAATATCTTACTGAATTATTGGACAAAGGTTTGTCCTTCTCTTCCATTAAGATTCATGCTGCAGCGATTTCAGCTCACTATGATTGTGACCCACCTTTGTTTTCGCATCCTTTGTTCAAGCAGTTTCTTAGAGGGGCAAAGAATATAAGACCCCCAGAGAGCTCCTACTCCTGCTTGGGATCTCAATTTTGTGTTGGAAAAACTTACTCTACAACCTTTTGAGCCTGCAGCTACTGCTGAATTGAAATACTTGTCATGGAAGACTGCTTTTCTGTTGGCTATTACCTCTGCAAGAAGGGTGTCTGAGTTGCAGGCCCTTATGGCAGTAGAGCCCTTTTGATTTTCCATAAGGATAGGGTATCATTACGTACTAATCCTTCTTTATGCCTAAGGTGGTTTCTAGTGTGGCTTTAAACCAAACTATTCATTTGCCTACATTTTTGCAGACCCTCAAAATAAAGGGGAAAAGATTTTGCACACTTTAGATGTACACAGGCAATTGCGTTATTATTTAAGCAGGACTAAGGATTTTAGACAGTCTCAGCAGTTGTTTGTTTCTTTTGCTTTGAGTTCACAGGGCAAGCCTGTGTCAAAACAAACTATTTCTAGGTGGATTGGCCTTTTGCATTGCATTTTGTTATTCCCATCATGGCAAGGAGATTCCAGCTGGGATTAGGCCTCATTCCACTAGGGCTACTGCCACTTCAACAGCATTTCTAAGGGGTGGCAACTAAGGATATTTTGGAAGCAGCTACTTGGAGTTCAGTGCATACTTTCTCTAAGCATTATCACCTTCCTATCTACTCTAAGTCTAGGGCTGGTTTTGCCACAGCTGTTTTGCAAGGCATGTTGTCAGCTCCTACTTCTTTATAATTTGCCAGCCTCCCTTACCTCTGCTTTGGGATTCTACCCAATAGTCAGGACTGCAGCAATGGAAGACGAAGAACATAGTACAGTTTTGTACCTACCATAAATGTAGATGTTCGAGGATTCCATTGCTGCAGTCCAATTTACCCTCCCTCCTTCCCCTCTGTATTTAGGGGTGGTTGTGTAGGTGAGTTTACATGCTTATGTTTTTGTATATATTGTTGTATATATTGTACAATGTTTTTGGTGCAGGTTTTTTGGGACTTGTCTTTTTAGGGTCTTCTGACATCTGGGGCAAGAAAAGACTGAGGATATGACGTCGGTCATGCGCATTAGTACCCTGACGTACTGACGTCAGTCTAATGCGCCCTGACCGACGTCAGCCTTATACTCTGGTATTCGGGCCGACTGGACGCGGACTATACCCAATAGTCAGGACTGCAGCAATGGAATCCTCGAACATCTGCATTTATGGTAGGTACAAAACTGTACTTTTCTACTATGGCTGAACAGCCTAAGGTTCTTTTTAAGAAATGCACAGTGTGTGGTCACAAGCTCTCACCAGCCGATGACCACACTCTGTGTGTTCTATGTTTAGGGGTCGCCCATCTGTCTGCATCTTACGACATTTGTTCAGGCTTTAACGCTAGGGCTTTGAAGGATCGCTGGGCTAAGCTTATGGCTAAGGGTCTGCTACCTGCTTCTGCCCTAGAGTCTGCCTCGGTTTCTTCCCCAGCCAGTGACACTTTGCAGGCAGGGACGCAACCTCCCGCCAGGCCTGCATCATCAGAGTCGTTCCCAGAGGAGGTAGGGACCGAAGGGACAAGGAGAGGTGCCACAAGGAGAGGAACAAGCCAAGAAAAAGATAATCGGACAGGAAGTTTTTCTCCAGCCCCTCTTCAAAGGCTCCCAAATCTTGTTCTCCTCGGCTCCGCTCTCCCCGTTTCTCACCGGAGCCGACTGAGCCGAGGCACTCCCCTCACATCCAGCCCAGACCCGAGTCTGTCACTTCCTCTAGGTCGACTCAGAGTGTCTCCGACCTGGATATGGACAGGCTGAGGTTCATCCAGAGCCAGATTCAGATGGCAGTCTTGCCAGGGCTCTCTCCCATTGGAGAGGGTCCTCCTTCAACTATGTTCCACCCTATTGCTCCTTCCCTGATCCGACGCTTCGGGGCTCTCGGGTCCGACACCTTTCGGAGCTGTTGGGTCAGTGCCGATGGTTCTCGTTTCCTCTCGTTGCCGGCCGTCACGTTGAGTTCCTCTGATCCGATCTCGGATCCAGGAGACACTTGGAGCTGTGATCGGGGAGTCTGACCCGAGGGTCGAGATCTCGCACTTTTGGATCCCATCATCGGTGCCCGGACTACCCCTCCGTCGGCTCCGATCCCTGCTTCGGTGCCGGGGAGAGCCTCTTCCTTACGTTCTGCGGAGGTGTGGTCTCCATCGACATTCGGGGCAGTGGAAAGGGTTTTCTCCCAGGGGTGGAGAACACAGCTCACCTACTCGGATCCTACCCAGACCACTCTGATTTTGGATTCTGCTCCCATTACCCTGTCTCAGGGACAGCCCGTGCCAAAGCAACCCCAGGTTGTTCCCCTCGGGGAACCCCTGGAGGCTTACGAATCCTCTCCAGAGAGTCCCACTGGAGAGGAACCTTGTAAGCGCAAGTGTAAGAGGAGGCACTTGACTCCCCTGAGTCCATTACCACTGATACGGACTTGGAGGAAGGAGAGGGTTCCCCCAGATCACCTTCAGAGGACATCTCGCTCTGAGACATTATGGAGATGCTCCGCCAAAGAGGAGGTTGGTCAGCCCCCAAACCCTCTGCGGATGAGTCCATATTCCTGGAGGCCTTTGGCATGGGGCCCATCTACTTCTTGGGTCTCCCCTCCAGCGGACCCTTTGGTGGACCTCATCACCACTAGGGCATGGAAGGATTCTGACACCGTAGAGCCTATACCCAAAAGGCCAGACAAAATT
The DNA here is from genome assembly GCF_019279795.1 of Protopterus annectens. Classification (NCBI taxonomy): domain Eukaryota; kingdom Metazoa; phylum Chordata; order Ceratodontiformes; family Protopteridae; genus Protopterus; species Protopterus annectens. The sequence continues at coordinate 264,892,819 of NC_056735.1, read as the reverse complement.
CTTTCTCCGCTGTCAGACAGGCAGGCATGGTCCAAAGGAGCCCCGGTAGACGCTTTGGTGGTGGCAGCTGCCACTAAGAAGGAACTGGCACAGGAAAGTTCCTCGGTTCATCACCAGACAGAGTCCAGGTCGATTGATCGTTTTGGGAAGCGCATGTACTCGTGAGCAGCATTTTCTATTTGTGCACTGAATTACTTGGCACATGTCATCCGACTGCAGCGAGACCTTATATCTGAACTAACTGAGTCACCCCCGGAGTCTCTGTCGCAACAGGACAAGCAGTCTTTCACTGAAATCTGTGACAAATACCTCTATGCATCTCTCCTCTCATGCTACGGAGGAAGCCGCTAGAGCTGCTGGTACAGGCATTGCCTTGAGGCGTCACGCCTGGATCAGGCTGTGTCAATTTGCGGACCCCTTTAAGGCGTCTTTCATCAATGTCCCATTTAATGGATCATCCCTCTTTGGGAAGACTGTGCGCGACACACTAACCCAGTGTGAGAAGGACGGAAAGACTTTGTCAGCCGTTGGAATCTGCTTCTCTAACCCCCAGAGGTCCTATTCCAGGAACCAAAAGGGGCAAAAGAAGATGTGGTTCTGGAAATCACAGTCCTTTCGTGACACTCAAATACTCATCCCCCAGAGGCAGAGGGGGAGAAGACCAACGCCGTCCCAGAGGCAGAGGGGGTCCCAGAAACTTTGGGTCTAGGGAACCTTTTTCTGACAGACCCGCACAGCAACCCTGAGGGGGTTGCCCAGCTGCTCTACTCTGGAGGCAGTCGGGGGAAGATTTTCCTTACATCCAGTGGCATGCGAGTCCATTACTGCAGACCGCTGGGTGTTAAGCATCCTATCCAGAGGATATTCTATCCCCTTCATTTCATGTCCCATAACCTCAGCACGCCTTCCAGATGTTCCACCCGCTCACAGGGAGGCTGCAGCCTTAGAGGTTTCGAAGCTGCTGCAAAAACGAGCCATCGAACCGGTCTCCCCAGATCAATCTGGATCAGGCATCTACTCCAGGTTCTTTTTAGTGCCAAAGAAGACTGGGGACCTGAGGCCTATTCTGGACCTGTCTATCCTCAACCTGTCGGTAGAGAGAAAAATTCCGGATGGTCACTCTACAGTCCATTCTACCATTTGAGACGATGCGACTGGATGTGCTCGTTATTCCTCCAGGACGCTTACTATCACATCAAGGTCCACAGGAGCCCCAGGAGGTTTCTGCGGTTCCGGCTAGGGGCCAGTCACTTTCAATTCAGAGCCCTACTCTTTGGTCTCACCACAGCCCCCAGGGTGTTAACCAAGGTTATTGTGGTTGTAGCGGCTCACCTGAAACTTCAGGGCATTCAGGTATTCCCCTACCTAGACGATTGGCTCTTCACTGCATCAACCAAACGTCTCTTGTGTCAGGCCCTACACTACATCCTCGGTCTGGCTCACAAGTTAGGCATCACGATCAATATCAACAAGTCCCACCTGGCTCTGGTTCAGATCATAGATTTCATCGGGGCACGGTTAGATTCGATTCAGTCCAAGATTTTTCTCACCCCGGAAAGGAAAGAAAATCTCAGACTCCATGTATCTGCTATCTTGGATCACTCAGTAGTCACAGCAGCTGATGTTCTCAGGACCCTGGTTCGATGGCAGCTGCAATCTCTATCCTCTCTCTTGCACATCTTCACATGAGTCCTTCAGTGGAATCTAGCAGTTCAGTGGTCCTGGCTAGACCTTCCGATGAATTTTCACATCCGAATCAATAGGACATGCAGAACGTCACTTCAGTGGTGGCTTCAATCAGCGGACATTTTCGCGGGGCGGAGCTTCCTAGCCCCTCCGGCTCTAGCTACGGTGACCACGGACGCTTCCCAGCTCGGGTTGGGGAGGACACTTCTTGGGAAGGACGGTCCAGGGCATGTGGTCCCCTCCAGAGACCAAGCTACACATCAGTGTCCTGGAGATGAGGGCAGTGCTTTTCGCGTTGAGAGCCTTTCACCCTATCCTACCTCCGGGGACAGTAGCCATTCAGTCAGACAACATGTCTGTATTCTGGTATATAAAAAACAGGGAGGGACCCAATCCTACCCCCTTTGTCGCGAGGCCATGAGGGTTTGGGAGTGGGCCATATCCACCAGCCAGTTTCTCATAGCAACGCACATCCCGGGACGCTCAAACATTCTAGCGGACAGTCTCAGCAGGGCAATCCTTCTGCCTTACGAGTGGTCTCTGAAACAATCAGTTGCGGAGAAGATCTTCCGTGTTTGGGGTCAACCTGGCTGCGATCTCTTCGCATCTCCTTCCAACACGAAGTGCAGCAACTTCTTTGCTCTGATCCCCCCTCCGCGGGAGGTCCCCAGGGACACTCTAGTCCATGCTTGGCTTCCCGGGCTTCTGTATGCTTATCCCCTGTTACCTCTTATTCCCAAGTTCCTTCAGAGAGCTTGCTGGCTGCAGTGCAAAGTCATTCTCATAGCTCCCTTCTGGCCTCGTCAAGTGTGGATGTCCTTCAAGGATGCATCTGCAGTCCTAACAAATGGGTTGTCCTGCCTCAGGCAGCCCTTCGGTCGGCCGGATTCCAAAGTCTGGGTCTGGCCTCGGCTGATGTCGCACTTCACCCGACGTCATTGCTGCTGTCAATTGGGTATAAAGGCATCAGCCGACGCCATTTTCCTCAGTCTTTCTTGCCGCGCAGTGCCCGAAGCAGAAGCTGTTCGCAAGTGCCGGTCGGTCAGATCCAGAGATTTCTACTACCGAAGACTTCTAAAAAGCTAAGTACCCCGTTGGGGACTCTTTCTTGCCTCAGCCGATGTCAGAAAAAGTAAATAATTGTTTAACTTGTGGGAAACAAATACCTCATAAGGATTTCCACTCTTACTGCGTTCCTTGCTTAGGCCCAGACCACGACGTAGCAGCTTGTCTAGCCTGTGCTTCCTTCAACCGACGGACACTTAGACGTCGGTCGGAGTTTGCGGAGGAGTTTTTTGGTCCCGCTTTTGCTTACAAAATGTCGTCGGAGACTCCGACTTCACAATTAGCTAAAAAGCGTAAGGAAAAGGACCGACATTCGCGGTCCGCGGTTTCGGCCGAAACCACGGTTAAGCCAACCGCGAGTGTCTCTGTTTCGGCTGAAACCGAGTCCTCTGTTCTTCCTTCAGCCGAAAGCATTCCTCCTGCAGCCGAGGCCTCACACAGCATGGCTGAATCTGCTACTGAAATTTCTCCTGCTGTAGCAGGCACCCAGGATTTATCAGATACTATTCCTTTAGACATATCTACTCCTGCACGTGGAGCTGCTAGGCCCCCTGCATCCATGTATATCAAGGCTTTCTCTAGGGCTAAAGCAGCTAAATCTTCTAAGGCCTTGCCTTCTAAAACCCCCTCACACAGGCCTAGCTCTAGTTCCCAAATTCTCAGCCTGGCAGAGGATCTCATTTCTTTGATCAGGGGATCCCAGCCTCACCCTGACAGGGCCTCTCATCCCCCTCCAGAGAAGAGGCCTAGAGCAGAGCCCCGTGAACCAGTTTCTACGGATTATTCCTCTGATGATTCAGAAAACTCAAATCCTCCAGAAGGCCCTTATTCTCCATATGAGGATTCTGACGCAGAAGACTCCATTCCTTCTGCCTCTCCTCCTGAGGAGTTTTCTTTTGGGGAAACCTTGCATGCTATGAGGGAACAATTTCAATGGCAGGGCCAGGATTTTTCAGATTCAAGGAAACGGCTAAGGACCTTTTTACATTTGCCACAGCATAGGCCTTTAGCCATTCCTCCAGCACTAACAGTTGTGGATGATGCATTCAGTGATGCTTGTACTGCCCCTGACTCTCTTCCTCCGGCCCCTGCTAAGCCCGACCGATACTACAGGGTCCCGGACACACATTATCACCTGTATAAGGCTCCTATTGCAGATCCTGAAACTATTTCTCAAGGCCCCAAAGCTGTAGCAACTGCCAAAAACCCCCTCCCCTCTGAAAGAGAATCTAGAGCATTAGAGAGATGGGGTAAAAAAGTTTATACTTCTGCTAGTCTTTCGGCTAGGGCTTTAAACTGCCAATTCCACATGATTCAGTATCAGGAATTTTTGTTAGATCAGCTAAATAATAACCTATCCTCTCCTGAACCTATAGACCGTAAGTCCCTTCAGGATTTGGTACATAACACTCAGCAGGTCAGTAATCTTTCCTTAAAATGCGGCTATGATGCACTGGAGGCTTCCTTTAGATCAGCTATGACTGGTACAGTGATCAGAAGGCATGCATGGTTAAAAGAGCAATCCTTACCAGACCATGTAAAGTCAAAGCTCCTAGATGCTCCCATGGAGAAACTCAGTTTGTTTGGCTCCCCTGCACAGCAAGTGTTAAAGAAGGTGGAGGAAAAAGCAAAATCTGTCCAAACAGTCAAGGACTTCTTACAGGTCCAGCCTCCTAGGTTTAGTAGAAACTGGCCTTCGAAGAATTGGTCCTTTCCAGACACCAGAGCACAGAGAGGCAGAAATAGGCGCTCAAGAGGCAGAGGTCAATCCAGAGGTGCCTACAGGGGACGTCAGTGGCAGCCTAACAACCAGAGAAGTACTGCCGCAGATCCAGCTACTACCACTTCCACAGGACAGTCACAGTGACTTGGCTCTGATAACGCCTACCAGGGAACAACTGGAAGCACCCTTAGGCGGAAAGCTAGCCTTATTTTCAGTAAACTGGCATTGCATTACAGGAGACAAATGGATTTTACAGACAATAGACAAAGGTTACAGGTTTCACTTCCATACTCTACCAAGGAAGAGAGGAATGCCAAACCTACCACCAAACCAAAAGACAAACGCTCTAGGACAAATCAACCACTTACTAAGGATGAGAGCTATAGAAAAGGTACCGCTATGGAACAAGGACAAGGATTTTATTCCAGACTTTTCCTGGTGCCAAGAAAAGAAAACCAATGGAGGCCTATTCTCGACCTGTCCGCTCTCAACACATCTCATTGTTCCAAAATTCAAAATGCTGACCCTACAGCACCTTCTTCCCATGCTGGGCAAGGAGGCTTGGCTGGTGACTCTAGATCTCAAGGAGGCATACCTGCACGTCCCTATTCGACCAGATTGCAGAAGATACCTCTGATTTCTTGCAGGATCAGAGCATTATCAATTCTCAGCATTGCCCTTTGGCTTATCTACTGCGCCCAGAGTATTCACGAAATGCCTGGCATCAGTAATTGCTCATTGCAGGCTTCAGGGAATTCAAATTTATCCATACCTGGACGACTGCCTGATACAAGCGGACAACAAGATCAAATTAACAAAAGATTTGGAAAAGGTTATTCACCTACTGCAGGCCTTGGGATACACAGTCAACATAAAAAAGTCAAGGCTGGTACCATCCCAAAGGATTACATTCTTGGGTGCAGAGCTGGACACATCAAATCAAATGGCATTTCTCACAGCAGAAAAGCAAAAACAACTACCACTCTATTTCGAGGCATTAACAACGCAGAACCAGCTTACAGCAAGGAAAATCCTGCAAGCCCTGGGTTACATGGCATCCTGCATAATTTTGATCCCACATGCCAGACTGCATATGAGGAAGTTGCAATGGTACCCAAGGAATTTATGGTCTCAGCACAAGCACAGCCTAGAAACCCAAATTCCAATAATTCCATGCCTGAAGCAAGAATTCCTGTGGTGGGCTCAGGCCTGTCAGTTGAACAAAGGACTGCCTTTCCACAGCCCTCACCCAAGCCAGACTATCACCACGGACGCCTCAGACCTCGGTTGGGGGGCACACATGGCAGACAAGTGTATACAAGGCCTATGGGCACAGGACCAGCTGAACCTACACACAAATCAAAAAGAGATGCTGGCAGTGAAACTGGCAATTCAGACATTCAGACAGTTTCTTCAACAGGGTCATTTGCTGATAAGGACAGACAACACCACAGTTATGTGGTATATCAACAAGCAGGGAGGCACACATTCATATCCTCTATGCTGGATGGCAATGGACCTGTGGAATGTGGCCCTGAACCTCAACATTCAGCTCCAGGCCTTATTTGTGCCAGGAAAAGAAAATATATTAGCAGACACACTAAGCAGAACGACCACGGATGCCCACGAATGGATGCTGCATCTGGACATCTTCAAAACCATTACAGAGAAATGGGGGCTACCAGAAATAGACCTGTTTGCATCCCCACACAACCACCAATTGAGAAAATTCTGCACAAGGACATACCACCCACTTGCTTGGAAGGTGGACTCCCTATTCTTCAGTTGGGAAAACCTAACAGCATATGCATTCCCACCTCTACCTTTGATGCACAAAGTGCTACTGAAGATCAAAGAGGATCACCCAGGGATCATACTGATAGCTCCAGACTGGCCGAGGCAGCATTGGTACCCGCTTCTGAGAAGTATGTCTCGGGCACACGCATGGCCTCTACCTCTAGTCCCTTTGCTGCTAACACAGAACAACTTCAAGATCCTGCATCCAAACTTGAAAACACTGCAGCTAGCTGCTTGGAACATTACATAAAACAAAATAACCCAGATTTATCTCAGAGGGTTAAAGACATTATCCTGGAGGCTCGCAGACCCTCCACAAGGAAGACTTATTCAGCAAAATGGAAAAGATACCTCATTTGGAGTGCAGCAAAAGGAGACAATGTATCATTGGCAAACATAGCTAACATCCTGGAATATTTAGCAGAGCTTTTCCACAATGGCCTGTCTTACTCCTCCATCAAGATTCATGCATCAGCAATTTCAGCAGAATACAACATGGATCCTTCAGTCTTCTCTCATCCTCTACTCAGGCAGTTTCTGAGAGGAATTAAAAATGTAAAGCCTCCAAGGAAGCCACCTCTGCCTACATGGGACCTGAACTTTGTGCTGGAAAAGTTAACACTTCCCCCTTTTGAACCAGCAGCAACAGCAGAATTACAGTTCTTATCTTGGAAAACTGCTTTCCTGCTTGCAATCACTTCAGCAAGAAGGGTTTCTGAATTACAGGCATTAATGGCAGTACAGCCCTTCCTTATCTTCCATCAGGATAGAATGTCCTTGAGAACTAACCCTACTTTTATGCCAAAGGTGGTCTCCAGGGTATCATTGAACCAAGCAATCTACCTACCAACATTCTTCCCCAACCCACAGAACAGGGGGAAAGGCTACTGCACACCTTGGATGTACACAGGCAATTGCGCTACTACCTGGACAGAACCAAGAACAATAGAAAAACTGACCAGCTTCTGGTAGCATATGCAGCAGGAATGGAAGGAAAAGCAATTTCAAAACAGACAATCTCAAAATGGATAGGAAATTGCATTAGATTTTGTTACTCTTTTCATGGGAAGACAACTCCAGAAAACATCAGACCTCACTCCACAAGGGCAACAGCCACTACTACAGCTTTCTTACGAGGAGTGGCTACCAAAGACATTTTAGAGGCTGCTACTTGGAGCTCCGTGCATACATTTGCCAAGCATTATAATCTGCCTTTATACTCCAGATCCCGAGCAGGCTTTGCCACTGCTGTTTTGCAAGGGATCTTAACTACACCATAATCTTCTTAGTGCCTCTTCCCCCAGTTTGGCTATGGTATTCTACCCATTTGTTAGGACTGCAGATGCATCCTTGAAGGACATAGTACAGATGTCCTTCATGGATGCATCTGCAGTCATAACAACTGGGTTGTCCTGTCGTCAGGCAGCCCTTCAGTCGGCTGGATTCCAAAGTCCGGGTCCGGCTTCGGCTGATGTCGCACTTCACCCGACGTCATCTCTGTTGGTCTTCGGGTATAAAAGCATCAGCCGACGCCATTTTCTTCAGTCTTTCTTGCCGCGTGGCGCCCGAAGCAGAAGCTGTTCGCAAGTGCCGGTCGGTCGGATCCAGAGATTACTTCTACCGAATACTACTTCGAAGACTTCTAAAGCTAAGTACCCCGTTGGGGACTCTTTCTTGCCTCAGCCGATGTCAGAAAAAGTTAATAATTGTTTAACCTGTGGGAAACAAATACCTCATAAAGATTTCCACTCTTACTGCCTGCCTTGTTTAGGCCCAGCCCACGACGTAGCAGCCTGTTCGCCTGTGCTTCTTTCAACCGACAACGCTTAGGCGTCGGTCGGAGTTCGCAGAACAGTTTTTCGGTTCTGTTTTTGCATACATTATGCCGCCGGATCCTCCGACCGCATTCTGCCAAAAGCAAAGAAAAGACCGACACTCGCGGTCCGCGGTTTCGGCGAAACCATGGTTAAGCAAACATGAGTGTCTCGGTTTCGGCGAAACCGAAAACTGATCAAAATACAGCTGAATCTATTCCTACAGCTGAGGCCCCTGCTACCACTCTTGAATCGGCCTCAGAAAATTTACCCACTACGGTGCTTACCACTGACTTATCAGACACCATCCCCTTGGATGTCTCTACCCCAGCACGTGGTGCTGCTAGGCCTCCAGCAGCCATGTCCATTAAGGCCTTCGCCAGGGCTAAAGCAGCCAAGACTACTAAAGCAGTGCCTGTTAAACCCCCCTCAACCAGGCCCTCTTCTAGCTCTCAAATGCTTACTTTGGCAGAAGATTTAATTTCATTAATTAGAGGATCTCAATCTCACCCAGACAGGGCGTCTCAGCCTCCAGAGAAGAGACCTAGGGCAGAGCCCCCTGAGCCAGTGTCCTCTGATGATTCTGCTGATGAATCAGACATAACTGACCAGCCAGAGGCTCCTTTCTCCAATTTTGAAGATTCTGATGCTGAAGAATCCATTCCAGCTGCTTCCCCACCAGAAGAATTCTCCTTTGGGGAAACCTTGCATGCCATGCGAGAACAGTTCCAATGGCAGCAACAGGATTTTTCAGACTCCAGAAAAAGACTTAGGACCTTTTTGCACCTTCCACAGCACAGGCCCTTAGCTATACCTCCTGTTCTCTCTGTGGTGGATGATGCTTTCAATGATGTCTGCTCCGCTCCAGATTCTTTACCCCCAGCCCCTGCCAAACCAGACAGATTTTACAGGGTGCCAGATACTCATCACCACCTTTACAAGGCCCCTCTTGCAGACCCCGAAACTATATCCCAGGGTCCCAAGGCAGTAGCCGCGACCATAGCTAAAAACCCTATTCCTTCTGAAAGGGAAGCAAGGTCATTAGACAGATGGGGTAAAAAGGTTTACACTTCAGCCACTCTCTCAGCTAGAGCTTTAAATTGTCAGTTTCACATGATACAATACCAAGAGTTCATGCTTGACCAGTTAACTAAAAAGCTAACCACTGATGAATCTCTTGATAAGAAATATGTATTAGAAATGGTAAATAACATACAGCAGGTTAGTAACCATTCTTTAAAATGTGGCTATGATGCACTGGAGGCTTCATTTAGATCAGCCATGACTGGCACAGTAATTAGAAGGCATGCATGGCTAAAGGAGCAAGCTCTACCGGATCATGTTAAATCTAAGTTGCTAGATGCTCCTATGGATAAGACAAGTTTGTTTGGTACACCTGCCCAGCAGGTTATGAAGAAAATGGAAGATAAGGCAAAATCAGTCCAGACAGTTAAAGATTTCTTGCAGGTTCAACCACCAAGGTTTAGCAGGAACTGGCCTGCCAAAAATTGGTCCTTTCCTGACTCCACAAAACCTCAAAGGGGCAGGAATAGTCGTTCCAGAGGCAGAAACCAATCCAGAGGAGGTGCCTACAGAGGACGACAGTGGCAAGGTAACAACAGAGGCACAGACTCAACACCTGCCACTACATCAACACAGCCACAGTGACTTAATCCTAAACCCGCCTACCAGGGAACAAATAGCAGCTCCTCTAGGCGGAAAGCTAACCTTATTTTCAAAAACTGGCACCACATAACAAAGGACAAGTGGATTTTACGAACCATAGATCAAGGTTACGGTTCCACTTCCACACTTTACCAGACAAAGAGGAATGCCAAATCTACCTCCAAATCAAAAGACAGAGGCTCTACAACAGATAATGGAGTTAGCAAACATGAGAGCTGTGGAGAAAGTGCCAACAGCAGAGCAAGGAAAGGGTTCTACTCCAGACTATTCCTAGTTCCAAGAAAGGAAAAAGTTGGAGACCAATTCTAGACCTGTCCACCCTGAATACTTACATCATTGTCCCAAAATTCAAAATGCTGACCCTACAGCAACTTCTTCCCATGCTGGGCAAGGAGTGTTGGCTGGTAACTCTAGATCTCAAGGAGGCATACCTGCACGTCCCCATTCGACCAATATGCAGAAGATACCTCAGATTTCTTGCAGGATCAGAGCACTATCAATTCTCAGCATTGCCCTTTGGCTTATCTACTGCCCAGAGTATTCACAAAATGCCTGGCATCAGTAATCGCCATTGCAGACTACAGGGAATTCAAATTTATCCATACCTGGACGACTGCCTGCTACAAGGAGACAACAAAAGCAAGCTGACAACAGATTTACAAAGGGTCATTTACTTGCTTCAAGCACTGGGATACACAGTCAATTTACAAAAGTCAAGACTGATACCATCCCAGACAAGGACTTTCCTGGGAGCGGAATTGGACACAGTAAGACAAATGGCATTCCTAACTACAGAAAACAAAAAGAACTCCCTCTTTACTTCTTGGCACTAACAAAACTGAACAAGTTAACAGCAAGAAAGGTACTGCAGGCCTTGGGTTTCATGGCATCATGCATAATCTTGGTTCCATTTGCCAGACTACATATGAGAAAACTACAGTGGTACCTAAAGAATTTATGGTCCCAACACAGACACAGCCTAGAAACGGAAATCCCACTAATACCATGCTTAAAACAGGAGTTCCTATGGTGGGCTCAGGCATGCCAGTCAAACCCAGGCCTGCCCTTTCAAGGCTCAAGCAAGCCAAACCGTCACAACAGATGCTTCAGACCTAGGATGGGGGGCGCATATGCTGGACAAATGCGTACAAGGATTGTGGACACAGGACCAACTTCACCTGCACATCAACCTAAAAGAAATGCTGGCAGTAAAACTGGCAATCCAAAAGTTCAGACCATTTCTCAAGGAGGACCACTTGATGATAAGGACAGACAACACCACAGTCATGTGGTACATCAACAAACAGGGAGGCACTCATTCTTACCCCCTATGCAGAATGACTTTGGAGCTGTGGACCCTGGCACTCAGCTACAACATCCAGTTACAGGCAATATTTGTGCCAGGAAAAGAAAACTCTCTAGCAGATATGTTAAGCAGGACCACATCGGATGCCCACGAATGGCAGCTGCACCCGGATACCTTCAAGACCATCTCGAAGAAATGGGGAATGCCTCAGATAGATCTATTCGCATCACCTCTCAATCACCAGCTCAAAAAATTCTGCACAAGGACATTCCACCCACTAGCATGGAAAGTGGACTCGCTCTCCTTCAGCTGGAAAGGCCTAACAGCATATGCATTCCCACCTCTTCCCTTGATACACCAAGTACTACTAAAAATCAAGGAGGAACGTCCAAGGATAATCCTGATAGCTCCAAACTGGCCAAGACAGCATTGGTACCCTCTGCTGAGGAGCATGTCTCGGAACAATATGTGGCCAATACCCCTGATGCCTTTGATGCTAACTCAGAACAACTTCAGCACCATGCATCCAAACCTAAAAACGCTGCAACTGACTGCATGGAACATCACATAGCAGCTGCTAATACAGAACTTTCACAAAGAGTTAAAGACATTATTCTTGAAGCACGCAGGCCTTCAACTAGAAGGAATTATGCTGGGAAATGGAAAAGGTTTGTCATTTGGAGTTCTGAAAGAGGAAAAGATGTATCAAACATAGATATGCCTAACATTCTGGAGTATCTGGCCGAACTACTTCATTCAGGCCTGTCCTACTCCTCCATCAAGATTCATGCATCAGCTATTTCAGCAGAATACAGCTTTGGTCCACCTGTTTTTTCACACCCTTTGCTCAGGCAGTTCCTCAGAGGGATCAAGAATGTAAAACCTCCAAGGAAACCACCATTGCCAGCTTGGGACTTGAACTTTGTGCTAGAAAAATTGACACTATCACCTTTTGAACCAGCAGCAACAGCAGACCTACAACACCTGTCATGGAAAACTGCTTTCCTACTGGCAATTACTTCAGCAAGGAGGGTTTCAGAACTACAGGCCTTAATGGCAGTGCAACCCTTTCTAATCTTCCACCAAGATAGAGTGTCCATGAGGACTAATCCTACATTTATGCCTAAGGTGGTATCCAGAGTGTCTTTAAACCAGGCAATCCACCTACCTACCTTCTTTCCCAACCCACAAAACAGAGGGAAAGAATACTGCATACCTTGGATGTACATAGACAGCTACGCTACTACTTGGACAGAACAAAAATAGCAGAAAGACTGACCAACTTTTCGTAGCCTATGCAACAGGAAGGGAAGGAAAAGCTATTTCCAAACAGACAATCTCCAAATGGATAGGAAATTGCATACGATTCTGTTAATCCTTCCATGGAAAACCAATTCCACAGAACATAAGACCTCACTCTACAAGGGCAACAGCCACTACCACAGCCTTCTTACGAGGAGTGGCTACCAAAGACATTATTGAGGCGGCTACTTGGACCTCCGTGCATACATTTGCCAAGCATTATAATTTACCTCTATATTCCAGATCCCGAGCAGGGTTTGCCACTGCTGTTCTGCAAGGGATCCTAAACACACCATAATCTACTTTTATCCTCCTCGCCTAGTTGGCTATGGTATTCTACCCAGTTGTTATGACTGCAGATGCATCCATGAAGGACATAGTACAGTTTTGTACCTACCATAAATGTAGATGTCCGAATTGGATAGCATCTGCAGTCAGGATTACCCTCCCTCCTTCCCTCTGTGGTACTCCTAGGGTGTTTACCCTTCTAATAGCTAGCTAGTGGGGGATTTCTTTCATGGTGTATTTGTTTGTATTTATGTACATACATGCTTATTTTTGTGTTTACCTCTATCTTTTGGAAACATTGGCATCTATCCAAAATTTTTTAGCCTTCTATAGGGCTTCTGGCATCTGGGGCAAGATACACTGAAGAAAATGGCGTCGGCTGATGCTTTTATACCCGAAGACCAACAGAGATGACGTCGGGCGAAGTGCTACATCAGCGAAGCCGGACCCGGACTTTGGAATCCGGCCGACTGAAGGGCTGCCTGACGACAGGACAACCCAGTTGTTATGACTGCAGATGCTATCCAATTCGGACATCTACATTTATGGTAGGTACAAAACTGTACTTTTTGTACCTACCATAAATGTAGATGTCCGAGAGGTATGCATCTGCAGTCAGGATTACCCACCCTCCTTCCCCTCTGTGGTACTCCTAGGGTATTTGCCCATCTTGTAGCTAGCTGGGGGAATCTATTATGGTGTATTTGTTTGTATATATGTACATACATGTTTATTTTTGTTTGCTCTCTGCTGTTTGGAATCATTTGCATTTATCCAAATTTAGCCTTCCTAGAGGGCACCTGGCATCTGGGGCAAGAAACACTGAGGAAAAGGGCGTCGGCTGATGCCTTTATACCCAATTGACAGCAGCAATGACGTCGGGTGAAGTGCGACATCAGCCGAGGCCAGACCCAGACTTTGGAATCCGGCCGACCGAAGGGCTGCCTGAGGCAGGACAAGCCATTTGTTAGGACTGCAGATGCATACCTCTCGGACATCTACATTTATGGTAGGTACAAAACTGTACTTTTCCCTTCCTGTGGTCTCACCTGTTGGCTCCTCCATGGACTCTAGATCCATGCCCGGATCTGATTTCTCACCCGTCGGGCTTTCCCCTGCCCAACCTGGACAGTCTCAAGCTGACTGCGTGGCTGCTCCAATTCCCATGATCATCAGGACTCCCGGACTTTCTTCCCCTGTTAAGAATATTCTGGTAGCTTCTCTTAAAGCCTCCAATAGGAAACTCTACAATAGCAAGTGGAGACGTTTTTGCATTTGGGCCTCTCAGCACAATCTGAACCCGTTTACAGCCCCTGTTCCGGTCATGCTGGATTTTCTGGCCGATCTTTTTCGATCAGGCGCAAGTGCTTCTACCATCAAGGCTCAGCTGGCTGCCATCTCCAATTTTCATGTGGGTGAAAATAAGGTTGCTCTGGCTTCTGCCAAATTGTGTAAAGCTTTTCCGAAGGGCACTTTTTTATTGCAACCACCAGTTAAAGAAACTGTGCCCCCCCCTGGGATCTGACTTTAGTCCTTCAGGCTTTGACCTCTTCCCCCCTTCGGGCCAGCTGGTTCAGTTCTGATTAAGTTTTTGTCATGGAAGACAACCTTCTTGGTCGCCATCACGTCAGCCAAGAGAGTTTCAGAGTTGCAGGCCTTATCCTCCTTGCCCCCTTATTTGGTTTTCCACAAGGATAGGGTTTTGCTGCGTACAAACCCTTCCTTTCTTCCCAAGGTGTCCTCAGCAGCCAATATTAATCAGTCTATACATTTGCCAGTCTTCTTCCCAAATTTCCAAAATAGAGGTGAACGTAAGCTTCATTTATTAGATGTCCATAGACAGCTTCGTTTTTACCTCCATAGGACTAAACGCTTCCGGAAGTTGGATTAATTGTTTGTATCTTTTTCAAAACCATTTTTGGCCAAAGCAGTTTTGAAAGTGTCCTTAGCAAGGTGGATCACTCTCTGTATTACACAGGTTTATAAGGACAAAGATTTATCTCCTCCCGGTGCATTGAAGGCTCATTCCACTAGTGCAATGGCCACTTCTGCAGCTTTCTGGTCACGTGTTCCGTATCTGTGTGGCAGCGATTTGGGCCAATTCGCACACATTAATTTCTCATTATAAATTGGATCTTATTTCTAGAGGGAGAGCATCCTTTGGCTCTGCGGTGCTCAGGAATATCCTTCCATAAGGGCTTCCCAGGAGTAATAGTAGCTGTGGAATCAGTCCCATATGTGCAGAATGAGTGAAGTCAACTACTTCAGATAAAGAAGTTATGTTCTTACGATAATGTTCCATCTGAGTAGTAGCCTTCATTCTTCTGCACCTTCCCTCCCTCCTTCCCCCTCACTTTCAGGTTTTTCCTGTGTAGGATTGTGATTATTTTGCCACTAGTGTCAGTAAACTCGATCTGGGGATAGATAGGAGGAAGTGATGTAATATAGGTAAGGGGGGGGGGGGGCTTGGAGCTGATGCTTGAAAAGTTTTGCCGGCTCTGATCCGAATCGGATCCTTATACCCATATGTACAGAAGAATGAAGTCTACTACTCAGATGGAATGTTATGGTAAGAACATAACTTCTTTTTATGTTCGTGTTCCTGCTGTTTAAAGTTGGAGATTAATCAAACATAATGAATTGTAGAGCTGTTAGCTTAACCTGTATTTTAGGTAAAGGTTTTGAAAGAGTGGTGTTAAACGTGATGTCAGATGAATTTAATATTACTCAGCATATAACAGAATTTTGTATCAGGTGCATCTTGTGTTACAAATCTTTTGGGCTTTCTATTGTTTTGTCTGTTTGGCTTTGGATAGGGGATTGCCAGTAGATGTGGTGTACATGGACATGGCTAAAGCTTCTGTTAACAGTTCAGCATAAAGATATTTTTGAAATCAATGTAAATAAAAATGTTAATGATTGTTTGGGGGCAGGTAATTGGTTTCATGAGAGACAATGCAAGGTAAAGGCTGAAGATAACTTTTTCTGAGTTAAGAACAGTAAAAACCGGGATCCCTCAGGGGTTAGTTTTGGGTCCTGTATTGTTTGCCATCTTTGTCAAGTTTTCACCAGTTTGGTAAAACATAGTTGTGCAAGCACGCAGATGATACAAAAATAGGTTCTGCTGTAATATCAGTAGATGATCAGAGGACTCTCTGGTCATATCTGGATAGGTTGGTAATGTGGTCAGAATCCAGTTTTATGAAATTTAACATAAAAAACAAAACTAAAATAATTCATTTTGTCTCTAACAATAATAAATACCTGTATGCTATTGGAGATTTGGTCATACAAAACATTATGTAAGAAGCTTGGGTGTGAGGATTGATATGTTTCTGTCCTTTGAGCAACATGCAAGGGATGTTATTAGCAGATGTTATTTTGAAGTTAAAAATGTCTTGCATACCGGATTCAAAGATGGCCACTGTTCTGTAAGCACTGCTAATACTTAGCTCCTCTATCTGGAATAAAATCAACCCAGTAGATTTTCCAGAACTAATATCGACAAAATTTCGTGAAAGATCAACTCTGATTAACTCCAAAATAGAGATACCAAGAAGAAAAGACCGGTTCAGTCTATATAATCAATCAAGATTGATAAGGATAGAGAGAAGTCTAACTTAAGCCGTGTGCTCCTGCTGTTCTACATACTGAATAAGTACACTCAAAACTGAAGACCGTTATCGCTACAGGATGTCGAAAGAAGATAAAAACATGGACACTACCACATCTAAAACTAAACTCTCGGATTTATCTCCCGAAATATATTTGAATTCAAAAAGGCAGAAGTTACTAAAACAACCAGATCCATCTAAAACTGGAAATAAAACTAAACCTAAACAACCAGCCAATCTGGAAGATATTAAAACAGCTCTACTTCCTATCCCAGAAGCAATAAAAGAATTAACTGTACAACTACAAGCTTTTGGAAGTAACTTTAACCAAATAATAGACAGATTGGATAAATCTGAAACCAAAATCATGGAAAATGAGGAGAAAACTCTAATAGCAAAAAAATCCGACTCATGAAAAAGAAATTCAAAATGTACATGAAAAGATTACAGACCTGGAAGCAAGATCCAGAAGGAATAATATCCTAAGAGGCATCCCAGAATCAGTCAACCACAATGAACTAATTCCTTCTATCTTACAAATTTTCAGCAGGCTACTCAAAGAACCTGGAATAGCAAAACAACTAATAGTAGAAAGAGCACACAAGAGCACAAGAGAAAACCAAAGTACATACAAACCCAGACCTGTCTATGCAAAACTGCTAAACTTCCAAGATGTTAATACAGTTTTACTAACTGCAAAAAAAAGTGAAGGATCTGTTATTTGGAACAATACAATCTCACTGGCCCAAGAGCTTCCCCTTCAGATAAGACAAGCAAGACAGCTCCTTTCCCCTTTTTATAAGTTCTTAATCGAAAGGAAAATAAAGTTCCAAATGAAATACCCTAACACTTTAATTTTTTACTCTGATGGTACCAAATACTCAATCACTAACCAAAAGGAAGCCAAAGAAACCTTTTTTGCTCTTTTCAAGAAAATACCAGCATTGGACATTTAAACAGACTCACCGGAATACCAAATGTACGATCGTTCACTTTTCAGCCCTCCGAATTTGCTTCTTTGCATCCTGCTGTATTGCTGGACTTTCTTAGGCCTCTACCATTTGTTTAACAGCACCGAGGCCTCTTAATAAAAGCCACGAGGCCGTCCAAGGTAAACCGGATCTGCTTCCACACTCACTTTCCCATGACAGGAACTAAAATTTGCTGCCATGCTTCTCTTCTGGTTATTTAATGATGTGACACTTCTGGGACATCCAGCAGGCTTTAATGGTCCCCCTACGCATTTGCAACATAATGGAACGCTCCTCTACTCATGGTCCGAGCGAGCTACATGCTACTTCCTGTTCACGGAGATCGTAAACTGTGGACACCTAAAATGAAGAACATTAAACAAAGGATCATTTACTTTGTTAAAAACACCTGGGGGGCATTAAAGGCTTTTTTAAAAAAGCCAATCCATTAATGCAATATTATCTGTGACACGTAGCAACACACAACAGAATAGCTAGTCATACAGTTATCAAAATCAGATGCAGTCTTTTCAAGTGCAGGGTTTCATTACAGTTATCCTGACTGTAATGCATTACAGAGTTGCTAGCTTTTTTTTTTTCTTTGTAGGAAGCAGGTTTGTATAGTCTTGTAACGAGAAAAGTAGAAAGTCTTCTCAATTTCCATCATAATATACTAGAACCATAAGACTTAGCCCAAATCAGTGTGTTACTCCCATAATCTCAATATTGTATTATGCTGAGAACAGTTTGCAAACCAAAACGATACCTCTGCTGGTTCATTCCCATTTCTGACCGATCCTCATCTCAACCTACTAGAATCTTTTGGCCTAAAATATCTTCTCAGCTGTCTTTCTCCACACCTAGTCCAGACTGTCTTTTGACAGGAAAAACATTGTCAAACACTGTTCCTACAATCAGTAAACAGATTTCGTGCTTAACTGAATTCTACCTTCTGTTGCAGCCTTGAGCACTATCTGAAATCCCATCTGTGTAAAATCACTAAATCCTTTACAAGCATTAACCAAATTTTATTTTGAGATGAAGGCCTGTGTTTATACTTCAGAAAATGTGACCAGGAATAATGATGATGTTTGCTTTCCCTTGAACAGTTAAATCTTGGAAAAAAAAAAAAGAAACATTACCCACACCCCTGGATATAATACAAAAATTGCAGTCACACAAGAGTCCATTTTTTATTTAAACAGCTACCAGAGGTTGACTGTTCACTGAAGTACTTGAAATTCATTATTGCAGAAGTGCTGGTTCATATGTACGTACCCTTCTGTATATTTAGCTTATCGGCTGCTAATCCAGTAGTCAAATAGGGAAATTGCGAACAATTTCGTGCAATATGCATATAATTATCTGCATGATACTGAGGTAGACAGCAGCATTCCAAACATATTGTCTCTGCAGGGCAACCTATCTAGATGAGCATTCTCTGTTTTTTTGAAATCTATGGGTGGGATTCATAATGCAGGTTGCATCTTTGTTAGGCTTTCACACAGTAAATCCACATACCAGAGCTCTGTACAACCTATGAACATCTACCAAAGCTATAGAATATGTGCATGCATTGTGTAGTGCCATCGTCTACATATAAAAATACATTGTTCATGAAGTATACAGTGCAAACTAGAATATTATGGAGATTGCTAGTGTGGACTATCAGAAGAGTATCAGTCATATCCAGTGATCAATGATATTGCTGAGCACCAATATCAGCAAACAAACAATGAACAATATCTAACAATATGCATGAAATTGTTTGCATGCTAATGAGAAGACAATAGCTTTCCAAGCACAGTGACACTACAGAAGATCCTAATATAAGGTGTTGACCCCCTCCTGTGGTTCCTATTTTTGAAAAATGTGTAAATGACATCTACCCTACTGACCTGACAAATGAGAGTGAAACCTGTAAGCATTGTTTTGTGTCAGGACAGTGGAGTAGGAAATTCCACAATCATATCGAATCTGCAATCATTATGAACTTACATTAACCCTAGTAATGACAGAATATCATTCCCCGATAATACCAAAACAAATAATCTACTTCTCTGTATTTAACTTATGGGCTGCTAAACAGCTTTATAAACAAATACCCTATATTCTAATTATAAAATTAATGTGTCAAAAAGTGGTGTGGGACACATTAAGACTCATGGAAAAGCAATAATATTGTGCTATCTTAATAATTGTGCAAAACATGGGATAGTAGTAATATGAAAGAAAGCCTGTCCTATCAAGTAACAGTCACTAGAGACAATCTACGATATACCATATATATGTAATTATTCCCCATATGTACATTGCAGTGATATATTTCTTATAGCTGTAAACTAAACCCCCCAAAACAAAATAACTCTGTTAATCTTCACAGATGACAGACAGATCACTATGGATGTACAGTCTTATATAGGGCACACAAAGAAAAGAAGTAATACTAATGGAAAGGGAACAGAGAGGGTCAGTATACAAAAGAGAACATACAAAATAATCTTAGTCCTTATTACTGATATAATGAAAGGATTTAGCTAACTGTAATATTTTCTAGTATATTACTATACCATACTAACGTTCACAAATCTATTCATACTAAAACCCTCTTTCAGTGGACCTTTACTTACTATAACGGTTTCTTACAAAGATCTTCCTAAATTACATTTATAATCTGTTGTTAATAACATATAATGTACACTTTATCTGTTCTTTCAGATACATGTAAATATGTTGAGGAGTATAGGGTTACTTAAGTGGTGCGTTTAGGGAATTAGCTTGTTAGGCTTTGTTTATGTAGGGATTATATTTGCAGGGATACCAGCTTACACTCTTCATTTAAATATGACAATCCAATCTACAATCATTATGCTGTTCTACAAATCTATAAAACTAATGACCTACTCCCTGCCTTATTCCTGGTCCAAGGGGAATAGTGGTTAGGCACTGAATGGGGATGGGAATAAAAGGATGCTTTCTTATCTCAACTTTATCAATATATAAACAGAATTCATCATCACAAATATCCACTCTAGACTTATTTCATAAACAACCCAATTATATATTTGTGGGAATTTGATTCATGGAATATCAAAGGGCTCCAGAATAAAAGGAAAATAACTTTTCTTGCATCTTATTCTGAAAATGAAATCAGACTTCATATTGGTACAGGAAAACACATTTATCACTTGAGCAATGGTCAGAAATCAAAGAGAAAAAATGGATAAGGGATATCATAGCTTCTGAAGGCAAATCTAATAGTGCTGGGGTAGCTATAATAATTAAAAAACAGTTCCAAGACAAGATTTTAGAAACCCAAGTGGACAAAGAGGGGAGATGGTGCTACGTAACCATTCTAACTCCAAATCTTCACAAACCTCTTCTCATCCTTAATGTTTATGCACCTTGTAAAAACCAACACAACTTCTTTGCCTCTTTATATCCCATCCTAAATAAATTCCAAGATTATTACATGATTCTAGGTGGAGATTGGAACACTTATCTAAACCCTGACTTAGACAAAACAAGTTATAATCCAACTTATAATAAGCAAGCTCACCTAGCACTAAGAGAACTTACTCAGGATTACAAATTATATGACCCTTTTAAATATGGTGACAGTATAAATACATCCAACAAATTTACTTTGTACTCCCAATGCCACAAAATGTGGTCAAGAATAGACATTTTTCTTATTTTAGACGTATTTATTAAACTTGCCCCGAAAATGACCATCCATACTAGGTACCTCTCAGACCACTCCAAAATTACTTTAAACCTTAATGGAATCACAATGAATAACACTATGAAAAAGGATACAATTAGTCCTTGAACCCCAACCTCTTAACTAAAAAGGAAATAAACAATATTCAAACCTTACTCAAATCGACCCTATCTAACATCCTTAACTCTCAATAACCTTTGGATATTGAGTGGGCAGCAAACAAAGCCCAAATTAGGGGAATACTTATAAAAAAAGCAACATACTATAAAAATATCCACCTGAAGGAAGAGCAGGAATTAGAATCCAAAATTCAAAAACTTGAGAATGACCTATTAACAAATTATAAAGCTCAAACTGAAACCAAAATACTGAAACTTCAAAAAGATCTATACCTATTACATAACCGCAGGTTATCCTTCTATGAAACCAAAACCCTAGCTAACTAATCTAACGAAGTGCAAATACCATCTCGAGCACTGATCAGAATTATAACCCAAACCAAATCTCCCTCACAAATATCAGAAATACTTTATGAAAACATTACACGAATAGTGAAGATACTAACAAAATCTTTGAAATAATATATTCACTGAACTATGGAGACCAAATATAAATAGCCACAAAAGAAGAAAGAAACCATTTCCTTCAAAGACTTGATTTCCCAAAACTAGATTTAAAACAGGAAAGGTTAATTGAACCCATCTCTACCAATGAAATAACAGCAACAATTCAACAACTGAAATCACATAAAGCTCCAGGCCCAGATGGTCTCACAGTTGAATTCTATAAAACTTTCTCCCCTATCTTAACTCAAATTCTATCCCATATACTGAACTATATAATAAACAATAAAATCAATGACCTGCACTTTTATTGCATCTAAAACTATTTTTATACCCAAAGAACAAGCTGACCCAAGAAACCCAGATAGTTATAGACCTATCTCACTGTTAAACATTGATACTAAAATACTAACATCCATACCTGCAAACAGATTAAAAACCTTACTAGATAAAATTATTTCCCCCGAACAATCTGGTTTCACAACACTCAAACAAGTGATAACACACTAACTGTAGCCCAGGCAGGTATGACCCTGACCTTGAGCAGTATCCTACCTTCACCAAGAATGATGCCACAATACAGCGATAAGATCAGCTTTAATAATTGGCTTAAACTCTGGTGTCATTCAAAGGGGATCCAATGTCTGTCTGCCTGGGATGACATGCTGGACAAGCCACACTGCTTCGCAAGGGACGGCTTGCACCTGTCACCCCTGGGCTTCTGGATATTGGCAAAGGCTCTTGCCACCCCCATAGTGCCTTTTTTAGGCAAGGCTCAAATTCTAAACCTACCACCCTAGAACACAAAAAAGGAAAAAAACTAAGGGTAATGCTGCTCAATGCCAGTAGTCTCAACCTCAAGATGCACGCACTCGAGGCCCTTCTCAGTATGGAGAACATTGATGTCTGTGCTGTAACTGAAACCTGGTTCAAGGCTCCTGAGAGCACCCCAGCACTATCAGGTTTTACCTCATATCATGCGTTCCGGCCCCAAAATCCGGACAACACCAAGAAAGGGGGGGGGTGTCCATATTCATCATGGACACCCACACCTCAAGGTTGGTGGCAACGCACGATGCATCAGAGACCATCTAGGTGCAACTAACCATAGGCAAGACTGCTCTGCAATTTGTAGCATGTTACAGGCCACCCTCTCAAACTCAGGAACCTCACATAGCTTTCCTGAAAACACTGGAGGGGATAAATGCATCTCCAAACACCATCATACTAGGTGACTTCAACTACCCTAATATAGACTGGGATCACTACTCAAGCCCAAACACTCTAGCCCAAAGGTTCCTGGAGTTCATAAACTCAAATGCCATGGAACAACTGGTCACCATCCCCACAAGAGGTGAAAACATACTTGATCTCGTCATCACGAACATGGGATCACAATGTTCAACACCGGAAGTATACCCCTCACTGGTGAGATCAGATCATAAACTAATCTCACTGGAGGTCCTCATCCCGCCCCCACCTGAGATAAAAAAAAAAGACCACAGCGAAGAACTTCTCAAAAGCCGACTTCACACTTCTAAAGACTAGTGTGGTCTCCTTTAAGGCCCCCGAGCCGGCGGTAAACATTACTCAAGCCGCTGAATCACTTACAAATGCCTTCTACCAGCACCTACAGGATTGCATGGATCAGGCAATCCCAAACAAAACAAAGACTCTTTGTACTAAAGGCAAGCGTCCAGTCTGGTGGACCCCAGCCATAAGCTCTACAACAAAAGGAGGAAGCTACTACAAGATAGAGCAAAATCCTTAAAAGGTAAGACACCTTTGATCATTATAAGTAAAAAAACTAAGAGCTCTCATAAAATCATCCAAGGCAAATTTTGAGGAAAAAATCGCTAGGGACTCAAAAGACAATCATAAGGCCTTCTTTAGCTATGTTATAAACCTGGGAGGAAACTCCCAGATATGCTCAGAATTAGTTCAAACTGATGTGAAAATTACTGAACCTACAGACATTGCCAACATACTGGCAGACAGGTTCAGTGCAAACTCCCCCCCCAAAAGGAGAGATATCTATACCAGAGGATTGTAGCCCCCCAAACATCTCTAACGCCCAGGTGAGAACTGCTCTCTCCAAGGTGAAAAGCACAGCATCCATGGGACCGGATGGTGTCCCCGGCTGTGTGCTCCACGAACTCAATGAGGAATTAAACCCGCAGTTAGGACAGCTGTTTAATCTTAGCCTCACCTCAGGATACGTACCCAAGGAGTGGCGTACGGCAACTGTGGTCCCACTTCACAAAGGCGGTGTCTCCACCGACCCTGGAAATTACCGTCCCATCAGCTTGACAAGCCTGATCTGCAAAGCCATGGAGAGGATCATAATGGAACTCATAAATAAAGACATAGGTAACTTGCAGACTTTGGATCCAACCCAGTTTGGCTTTGTCAAAGGCAGATCATGCCTTTTAAACTTGGTTGACTTTTTCGAAACAGTCACCAAGGCCATTGATGAGGGAAAGGCAGTCCATACAGCCTACCTCGACCTGGCAAAGGCTTTCGACACAATACCCCACTCAGGTATCATTGGAAAAACTCATCAGCTTAAATGTAAACCCATACATCACAAGATGGGTTGCAAACTGGCTCAGTGACAGAACCCACAGGGTCAGAGTTGCTGGCGCCATGTCAGACTCGAAGCCTGTCACAAGTGGTGTCCCACAGGGCTCAGTCCTGGGCCCACTCTTGTTCGGCATCTACTTTTCTGAAGTACAAGCAAACACAGGAGGGTTATGGCTGACAAAGTTTGCAGATGACTGCAAACTGGGCGCCATAGTCGAAAACACATCTGGCACAGATATCCTTCAGAAGGGTCTCACAGAAACGGATAACTGGTGCCAGAGCCATGGCCTAAAGTTAAACGCCAAGAAATGCATAGTCATACCCTTCGGGAAAAACAAGGTTACTCCTAGCTACCATATAGGTGGCAATCCACTGAGCACAGAAGAAGTCATCCGGGATCTGGGGACCCAGGTTGACAGTAACCTTTCGTTTAGTTAGGAAGACCTTCTACATTGCCCACCTGATCATGAAGGGATTCACATCTAGATCAAGGGAGGTCATTGTCCCCCTGTACTCATCACTCATCAGACCAATGATTGAGTACAATGCCCCATTCGGAATGTATCTGACCCAACACCTGCAGCAGCTGGAAAGGCCCCAGAAGTTCCTCACCAAAAGGATAAAGGGTCTCAAAAATATGTCTTATGCTGCCTGACTGAAAGAACTCCAGCTCTATTCAGTCGCTTACCGCTTGCTCAGAGGTGACCTGTGCCTGACATACAAGGCCATGTCAAACCCAGATTTGATGAACATGCTTCACCTCAAAAAATCTAGATCCCTCAGAAATACAAGGGCGGGAGACTTAAACCTTGACACGGTTATTAATAGGACGTGCTGGAGGGACAGATTCATCACCCAGAGACTCCCTTTGCTGTGGAACAAAATCCCGGTACATGTGAGGCAGAGCACCTCGCTTGCCTTGTTCAAGAGAAATCTTGACCAATGGATGGGAGATCGCAGATATACCCCAGGGATTACCTCAGTGTCACTGCTTGACAGAGGCACAGCAAAATAATGGGCATATTTTTCTTCAAACTAAAGGGGTGGCGAAAGCCACAAAACTCTGGGTTAGGCTTATAAATGCCCTTGGGCAGATAGCCTAGTACGAACCTATGAACTCTTAATACTTTAATCTCTCACGCCAAACACTCTAACCTAAATGTATATGCTCTAATTATAGATGCCCATAAAGCCTTTGATAGAGTAAATATAGAATTTTTATTTCAAACATTGCCTTACTTCATTATTCCGGAAAATTTTATCCAGATCCTGCAAATTCTATACAACAACCCCTATACGTCTCTATACATTAACAAAGCTTGGTCAAAGAGGATTGCAATTAAAAATGGAACTCTGCAAAGGATGCCCTCTATCTCCTATACTATTTAACTTATATCTTGAACCACTCTTATATTTACCATAACCCCCCCAATAATATATAACATCAAAATCTTCCTCTCAGCCTTTGCAGATGATTTAAACATCTATTGTACCACACCGATCTCAGACGTAGACAAAATATCTGCCATAGAACACTTCTCAGTAATATCAAATTACAAATTAAATCTTAAGAAAACTAGCATTTTTCCTTTAAAAACTTCTAAACCATTTTCGCTTTTACCCCAATAGGAAAAATAAAAACAAAGGAGGTAATCAACTACTTGGGTATTACTTTTTCAACAAACAACTAAGATTTCTACTCAAATAATATAACCCAAAAATGGCAGAATATCATTTTAGACCTTAACAGATGGAAAAATCTAAAACTACCTTTCCTGGCTAAACTCTCAATAATTAAAATGAATGTATTACCCAGATTACTCTGTATATTCGTTAATACTAAATTAAACAGACAAATTCACACCTTGCTCGCAAAATTTATATGAGATCCTAAAAACACCAGAATCTTGTTTACTAAACTTTCGATCCCAAAAAAATAAAGGTGGCTTAGACCTTCCCGACTTCGAGATTTATTACCTAATCACAAATGCCAATAGAAATCTGCATATAGCAGAGCACAACCCAGAAAACAAAGATTAGTCCCCGACATGGATAATAATATACCAAAAACATATCAAAAGCCTGGATATTAACCCCAAAGCCCTATCCTTTCTAAATACCACCTTAATGAAACCGTGCAGTGTACTAGAACCCCTTAAACATTCTGTCTTACTAACCCAAAAACTCTTTAAACATTTAAAATTGACACAAGCTATGATGATGTTACAACCTTTGCATAAAAATCCCAACCTTAAAATAATCAGACCCTAAACCTGAATCCCTTTCCTAGATTGATTAATATAACCATCCAAGATATGTACCTACTTCTAAACGGTTCCATACAAGAAATGAGGAATCAACTGAACCTTCCCAAATCCTATCTAGTAATTGTAAGGCAAATTAAAGAATTATGTTCTAGCTATCTACAAAACTGCAACATATATCCAACAATGATTTGTTAACTTGTAATTCCCTATGGACGACCAGCCTCTCAAATAAAAAAATATATCACTAACTCATATAAATTAATCGGTCATTAAATTCCAAAAAGACATACTTGTTTCGGACTATTGGAAAAGGAATAATTCATCCATCGATAACTTTCAACTAATTCAAGCAATTAACTTAAATAAATCCATACTCCTTAAAAAAACTGGCTTTCACCCAACTCATGATGTATAACAGTACATATTTCACCCCTTCTACTTTACATAAATTTAACTCAAGGAAGTCCCCTCTTTGTCCACACTGTAAAGCTCTATCTGCTGATGTACTCCATCTATTCTGGAGCTGTAAGTGTGTATTTAAACTTTGGAACTCCCTTAAATTTCAGTTACAAAAAATGGGCTATCAATCATCCACACTCACCTGGGAATTTACTCTCTTACATATCATACCAAATAATATCCCTAAAACACAAGCAATTGCTATGATTAATCTTTTTCTCCTAATAAAACTCTATATAGCAACTAACTGCCTTAACCTAACTAACATCTCCTGGGAGAATTTTAGATTAATGGCAACCAAGCATCTATTAGCCCAAAAGATCCTAATTGATAAAGGGAACCAAAACATCAAACACAGGAAAATATGGGAACAAACCTTTAATATCATTCTGGCCTAGTCCATTACAATATAACAAAATTAACTACATATAAAAGGTTCCATATTAACCTGTATCTATAGCCCACAAAACTTTTCTTCTCCCTCCTTTTTATAATATACGTTTTTAATCACAGTAACTCTCACTGAACTATAACAATTTTTTTCTTGGGTATTGAAAGCATCTATGTATTTAGTGTAAATAGTATTGTTTGATTGTGTTACTTGACTCTATTACCATTAATGTATAATAACTTCTCTTTCTTTAGTGGTGTTACCTCTACTTATTATACTGTTTGTTACCTTATATCAATGAAAATAATAAATAATTTTTTGGGGGAAAAAAGTCTTGCATACCATATCTAGTCATGAACCTAGAGTGCTTATCCTTTTGTATATGGTTGTGAGACCACTGATAGAATAGAATATAGATGTTTTAATTTACAGTTTGCTAGACTGGAGAAAATACAAAATATTTCTGATAAAATTAAAAAGTTAAAATGTGTTATAAACATAGACTTGAGAAGTTAATCTTTTCCATTTCATATAGACTTGAAAGGAGAAATCTGATTGTATATAAATGCATGCATTGTGAATTATATGGAGCTAGTCTGAGGATCAACATTTTAGGTCTTAAGTTTGAGACAAAATAGTAAGCTGCTTGTTGAAATTAACACAAGGGTATTTAATAAACATTCTAGGTATTTTCATAATAGAGCTGGTTTATGGTGGAATCAGCTACCATATGAAATTAGCAGTGTTGAATCTTAAGCCTAATTTAAGGCACATAAGGTTGGTTTGGTGATAGAGTACTTGATTCACAATTAAAGGTGGCAAACTCTTTGAAGGCCTTTGTAATTTATGAACATTTAAATGGTTCCTTATCTTTTTCTTTTCTGCTACACTGTGAGTTTCTTTTTTCAGGTTTGAGATTTCCCACTTTATTTTTAAATTTTGACATTGTTAGATTAGCTTCCCACCCATGCTTGAGACATGGCTCTTATGCCTTTTCCATCACATTTTACTTTTCTGTAATTGTGATGTTCTGGTACTGCATACTGGTTATTTAGTAGATGGTAGTCATAGCTCTGGAACTAGTTCTCAACACAAATCCATTTTGGCTATGGATTCTTACTCTAAACTTTAAAACAATATGAAAGATATGGGCAGAAAAGTTCTACTAGTGAATTGTCGTGCTTTTTACACGTGATTTATCTGTCTAGTGCCTTAAATAAGAGTGTAATATCTGTAAAAACTTCCATAAAAGGGCAGATAAGGATAGGGGAAACAGACTAGTGTTAAAGGCTGCTGTGGAGGAAGGAAAACGCAATTATTTTCTCCCTCAAGTTCCAAAGGTCCCGGAAAAAGAAAAAAAAAAAAACTTATAAAAGGAAAGAGAAATCTACTAGAGCCAGATCTTCCAAGGACGATTCACTGGTTCCTTCTGAATATCTCGTACAGGAGGGAAGGTAAGCAGGCTGTTACTGTAGTAGACCCTGTCCTTAGATTTATACACTTGGAAGGTGAGCCCTCCTCAAGCACCAACAATGTGTTAGGATTACAGTGACCTTTTCTGACAACACAATATGTAGTTTCATTAGACAGGGATAGTATGTCCTCATTATACGAGTTGGAGCTTGGTAGGCTTATTTCTCGAGGTCTTTTTCAGCTGAAAGCAGCTGATTGTATTTCTTCCCACAGAAGCCATACGGTTACTGTTGACTGTAAAAGTATGATGGAAGCAGTTCTTAAAATGCAGATTAAGATAGGTTTAGTCTCTTCCCCATATATTGCCTTGGTAGTTGGGGACCATTCTTTTGCTCTTCCCAGACAGTCTTCCTGTTCTTGCTCATTTACCCATATTTCTGCAGCAGTCATGTTGACATCAGCACCAGGTGGAGCCTAGGTATATTTAGCTGTGGATGTTGTATGATCACAGACATTCCCTTTGGTGCCAGTCTTGCTGTCAGTATTGGTACTTTTGGCACCAGAGCTCAGTGTTGGGGGTCTGTGGTCAGCTTCAGTGCTAATGCCTTCTCATTATTCCAGCCCTCAACATTGTTGATCTTTGAGCTGTTGGTGTTGAGATGGTCTGAATTTAGTAAGACGGCACTGGTGAACCATTCAGTGGTGAGGGAGCTTCCTTTATCAGTGACGCTGCTTATTTCATCATCAGAGGCATCTTTTGGTGTTAGTGTTCACAGGGAAGATGAAAGATGTTAGTAGCAGGCCCTGCATTGGCACTGTACTTCTAGTTGCAAATGCTGCTGGATTACATCCGCATGACTCCCTCAACCCTAGGCATAGCTTTGTCCTTACTTGATTTCTTTATCCCTCACCGTCAGGACAGAGGTGTGGATGGTCAACAGCAAGATCTTTCCCACAGGATTTTTTGTCTTCCTCTTTCTCTGTATCGATTCTCCCATTGAGAAAAGGAAGTAATCATAAGTGTAAGAGGTGACATATGGAGTCCTAGAAAGGATCACTGTCCCCAGACTCTGGAGTGAAACATATATCCTTTGTATCTCCAGAGCTCAGGAGAGGTCTTGAAAGTGAAGTAAAATAGGAGGATGGCCTTGGGAACCCTTTTCTTCTGTCAGCAAAATTCTGCAGGAGGCTTTCTGGATGCTTTTCTCTTCCTCCTGAGTGATTCCTTTGGCTGACAGGGTGATGGCCGTCATCATTCAGCAGGCCTAGAAGAAACCCGATATGGTAGCCTTGTTACTTAAGAAGTCAAATGAGATCCTCTGGCCACCCAAGGATGGTGATATGTTGGGTCTAGAGTTCAGTTGCCAACTCCAGAGGGGTGGTATCTGTCCTTAAGAAGAAACCCGATAGTCTTGTGGTTCACCCATGAAACAAAGGTTTCAAGTCTGCGATTGTTTTGGGAAGTGAGGCTTTGCATGCTTCATGTTCACCATTCATTGTGCTTACGTGTCTTTTGTTCCATTTCCATCATAAGCTTTCAGAGATTTTGAGTAAGATACTGAATTAAATGCCAGAGGAGACTGAAAACAGTAAAAATAGATTGATGTCGTAAGCTGTGACTAAATCTACTGTATCTAACCTTACAGGCCATACAATGCATAATGTTCACAGGTAGAACTGCAGGTGTGACAGGAGCCATCATTACTGTTCACTATTATGTGTGGTTGTACCTTTGATACGGACTTGTTCAGTCCTAATTTGAGCAAAACATTAACGGAAGTTTAACGTGGTAAAAACCTTAACATCTGCTAGGATCTGTTTTGAAGTCTCACTTTGCCTGTTTTTCCAAGAATCAGAAAGGGTCCCATACAGTAGTGGCTTAAATGAAATCAACAGCAAAGGTGTGGCCGTTCTAGCAAAAACTAGGGAGACCATGACTCATTCTAAAAATGGGGGTGCCTTTAGAGATCTGAACCATACCTGTTAACTCTCCAGATTTTTGCGTAATACTTTTCTTCTCTTCATCATAAAATTTGTGGTTTTCTGTTTTTTTGTGGCAAATTAGTGAGGATTGATTTCACTAAATAATAACAGGCATTTGAGTTTGACTCCATATCCTTCAGAAAATGCATAACGCAATACCTTTTACTCTAGCAGCTTTCTAAGTTTATGAGGGCAATATTTAAAATGTATCGCTCGCTATTTGTCAGACTTTGTCTCCCCCCATTATTTTTGGCTTTGTCCAGATTTTTTGTGTTAAGGTGTTAATAGGTATGGTCAGAACTGTTTAAAAAAAAAAAAAAAAAAAAAGGACAGAACTCTTTGCAGAACCAAGGTTGTTCTGATGGAAGATCCATCAAACCAGCAGCAGCCATGAGGACTTGCCAAACTGTCCCCTCTTTCCAGATGCTGCAGGATCACATTCCTTGTCTCTCACCCCATCAGAAGAGGGGAGCCAGACTAGAGTTATTAAACTTCCTGACAGAGAGCCAACCAAGAGGTCCTACTGCATGAGAGAAGGTCTTGAGTTTTATTTCACATTCCTTTTGGTACCCAGGCAAACAAAGGACCTATTGCTGATCCTAAATATAAGCAGCTTAAACAAATTTGTCCCCAGCACAATGTTCCATATGGTCTTCTTGCAGACGGTTCTCCTTTATCCTGCCAAGATGCTTATTTTGCAGGTCAGAGTCACCAAGTTGTCAAGGAGGTGCCAGACTTCTAGTAGGAGGCAGACAGTTTGTTAGCACCCAGGGATTTTAACCAGATACACGGCAGTGCATTAGAAACTAGAGGGAGCAAGATTTTTCCCTATCTGGACAACTGGATCCCAGCCCATGTCTGTTATCAAGAAGGTATTGCTCGCAAGGAAGTCCTTGGGCATAATGGTGAACTGGCAGAGTCGCAGATGGAATGAAGCTGTTGTAGTCTGTAGTGTTCATAGGATGTTTTCTGGATATGCTGCTTTTCAGTGTAAGCTTACCTTGGAGAAAGGCTCCTTCCATTGCAGAAGGAGTCATCTGTCTTCCTTTCCTTGGATATCATTCCCTTTAGTCTTTGCAAGCTTTAAGGTTTTGTGATAGCAACAGTTTCTCTAGTACCACACTTGGGTGTTGTAGTGGACCCTAAGAATAGAATGCTCTCTACCTTTTGAAACTGCAAATCGCGACTTTACTGGTGGATTTGCACTCTGTTTCTGTAAATCTCAATTTTTAACAAGGTGGAAGCATGAAGTGATACCTTAACACTTAAATTAATAAAGATCTAAACTGGTGAATGGTATAAATGTTTTATTCTTTTGCTCCTTGGTGCAAGACCTTACTGGATGTGATTGCAGTCAAGTAAGGCCATGGCTATAGTGCAGCAAAAAAATGTTCCCTCTAACAAAGGAAATGCTAGAGCAGATTAAATTACATGGTTAGGAGGGTAGTTTAATGATTAAGGTGTTTGCCTTACAAACACAAGGTACAGGGTTTGAATCTCACAGGGGATAATTGGCTAGGCTTAAAATGGCTCACAAGGGCAGTTAGTAGTACTAACCTATGAACCTATGAGTCAAGCACCCTGCTGAGATCTGCCAAACAATGGAATTACCAGGTCAAATTACCCTCAGGACTTTGACAGCTAGGGAAGCTAAGTGTTATGGGGGAGGGGAAAAGTAAATGGACTGGAATTCATTGTCTCACAAGTTAGTGCCATTTAAACTAAATTAGAAAAAAAGCCAGCAGTAAACAGCACTTTGAGTGTGTTCTGTGGCATTTGCACTGTTTCTGTTTTAAGTACTCATCCAGCAGCAGGGAATATTACTTACACTGTTCTATTTTACTCAGTACTTTATACGCATGCAACATCTATGAAATGACAGGAACTTTAGGCAAACGGAGGCCTGCATGATGTAACATTTTTGAGCCAAACAATGATTTCTGGGATACTGGATGGCAACCTGATTTATCCAAACCACGTCAATATGCCAGCCTCCAGGTAGTCAGTGTCTGGAATTACATATAAAAATATTTAAAATCCTGTAAATAATCCCAGAGTGCTGTTAGTGTAGGAAACATCATGCCATGATGTTTTAAACATGTTTTTTCAGTCTGTGGGTGCAGTACTCCTTTAACCTCCTGGTTCCCCTGGTGACCGTTGCCTTGGATGTGAATAGTTCAAGGTGCATGGTTACTGAAGGAGACCAGTCTGCATCTCTAAACATGATGGAAATGGGAGTAGTCCTTTTGACCTTGCAGGATCCTCTTATGTGGGGCTTTTGATGTTTAATCAGCATGGTGGTTGTATTGCATACTAAACAAACAAAACCCATTCCTATCCCTTGCTGTTGAGGCCACGAGGATTAGAAAATGAGCCATGCAGTTGTTTTCTGCCTGCAGCCTGCTTTTCTGGGGTTTATCCAGTGTACAGACCCAGTTATTACTTCCTTATGCCTTATGAATGATCCTCTACTTAATAGGAGCACAAAGCCTCTTCCATCACAGGAGAAGGCTTGTTTGTATCCCCCAGCAGTGCTATGTGAAACAGGGAAACCGTGACCCATCCTAAAAATGGATGTTACTTCAGTTTCCTGATGCTCCTCAAGGATGGTGTGGTACAGACATGTGCCCCAGGCCTCCTTAATGCCTTCCTGCTAGGCCAGATAGAGAAGATGACTGGTCTGTGGTCGGATTTAACCAGGGGCAGGGGATGTGGGTGGTATCTGTTTAGGGACAGGGTTGATAAGGACCAAGTCAAAGATATTGAATCCTGTAGTGGGTAATTTTGCAGTTTGTTTCAGTACATTGGTATTAACAAAATCTGGGGAAACGCTCTTTTTTGAGGAGCAAGTGTACCAGTTAATACTTGGGTAATTGAGGTCTCCTAGCAAGAAGGTATTTGGTTTGATGTTTACCACCTCATATGGTTGGGGTAATTTCCATGATCTTCACGGGTATTGACGGGAATCTGTAGCTGACAGTGAAGTAATAGTTGGAATTGTTAACAGTGGTTTAGATCTCCAGGAGCATCAAGCTAAGGTCTAGGTAATTCTACATGAGTTGATGGTGTTTCTGACAAATACAGATCTCCGTCACACTTGCACAAAGGCCTAAAGACATGATGGTGCACTAAACTCTTTCATTGCATTGAAACTGTCTCTCCATAACTACAAAAGTATGAATGATTTTCAGTTGCAAGAATGCCTCCAGTTTAGGCACGTTTCTGTGTAGACTGTTAATATTTTGTACCCCATGGGGTTGTCTAAATTTGAGTTTGTTTTGCAGGAAGGTCTGGTAACAGGACTATGCCTAAAAAGACAATGTGGGGAGCAGTGGATGTTCTTTGTGTTTCACTGTTGCAGTCCTCGCACTTGAGTTATCTGCTTTCAGGTAGCCCTCAGTCGGTCCGAATACCAGAGACTTAGTATTTCTGTGTCGGATGCTGTTGCTCCAAGACTGATGTCAGGTCATCACAGGCATCCAACGCCATTACATCAGTCTTGCTTGCCGAGGAGCCCGAAGCAGAAGCATTTAGCAAGTGCTGGTCGGCTGCTACCTGAATTTTTGTTTGAGTTTAATAATCCTGAAGTCTTCTAAAGCTAAGTACCCCGTTGGGGATCTTTTTTTCTTGCTCTAACCGATGTCAGAAAAAGTTAACAATAGTCTTGCCTGTGGAAAGCAAGTACCTCGCAGAGATTTTCATTCCTACTGCATCACCTGTTAAGGCCCAGACCACGACGTCCCTCCCTGACAGTTTAGTACCTTATTTAACACCCAAAGCATTCGTCGTTGGGCTCTCTCAAATACTTTCGCTCTCGATCTCCGTATTCTGAAATGGCTTCGGTAAGCCATCTGACTACCGATATTCCGAAAAAAACGTAAATATAAAGACAGAGACGGACCGCATAGGTCCAAAACTGACTACGCTTCTGTTAAGCTAGTCGCCAGTCCGCCGGTACTCAGTGAGGCTCTTTCGCCGCCCCTGATGCCCGTTTCTATGAATTCGCAGGCCTCTACTGAGACCCATTCGTAGTCCGGTATACCGTGAGACTCTACTATGGAATCTGTGGATGTGTCCATCTTGGATGGGTTTGGAGCCGCTGAGAAGGCAGTGGCTTGTGAGGCAGTTATTCGTTCGACTTATCCCCTGTCCTGGATGTTGTGGATGATGTTTTTATGGAATCCAGTCTTACTCCTGACACTTTACCTCCTGCCCCTAGGAAACCAGACAGGTGCTACAAGAGTACCTGATGCTCACAAATTTCTTTTCAAGAATCCTACTGCTGACCCAGAGATCATTTCCCAGGGTCCTAAAGGTATCAAGGCTACTACAGCCAAGAATCCCACCCCTTCGGGCAGGGATTCCAGAGCTTTAGACAGATTGGGAAAGAAGGTGTATACCTCTGCAACTCTTGCTATTAGAGCATTGAATTTTCAGTGTCACGTGCTGAAGTACCAGCAACATATTATGGAACTTGTTAAACAAAAAGTGGCAACATTTTTATACTGTGCAGAAAATAAAGAATTGCAGGAGCTTATGCATTCTGCAAGCCAAGTCAGCAAGCATACTTTTCAGTGTGGCTTTGACGCCCTAGAAGCATCTTACCGGGCAGTTGTCACTGGCTCTGTACTGAGAAGACATGCTTGGCTGAAGGAGCAGACCTTGCCAGACCATGTCAAATCAAAGTTACTAGACACTCCTTTGAATAAGGACTGTTTGGCACCAAAGCAGAAGAGGGTCTTAAAAAGATGGAAGAAAAAGCTAAGTCTATGCAGACTGTTAAAGAATTCTTACAAGTGTAACCCCCTAGATTCAATAGGCATTGCCCTTCCAAACACTGGCCCTTTCCAGCCCCCTCCAGGCCTTCTCAAGCCAGACCCAGGGGAAACCGACCACACAGACTACAGTCTCAGGGTATGCAGAGATCTAAGCAATGGAGTGCCCCCACCTTTATAACAGGGAGTGGTTAAGCCACCTCCTTACGGAAAAAGCTCAAAATGACTTCCTTACTCTACTCCCCAGCCCTGCCCAATTGCTTGTGCCTCTAAACTGGATGCCCATCACTCAGGACCGGTGGGTCCTCAACATTGTATCCCAGGGGTACAAATTTTATTTCCATTCACTGCCAAACCCCAAGTGGGTTTCCAGACCTTCCTCCAAACCAGTGGGCAGAGGCTCAAAACCAAGTACTTTCCCTACTCAATGTCAGAGCTATTCAGCTGGTTCCAGTAGAACAGAAGGGTCAAGGATTCTACACCAAACTTTTCCTGGTACTGAGGAAAGAGGACTCTTGGTGCCCAATCCTGGATCTTTCCATTCTCAACACCTTCCTGCTGGTACCAAAATTCAAAATGCTTACCCTGCAACAGCTTCTTCCTATGCTAGCCAAGGATGCCTGGTTAGTCACCCTAGACTTAAAAGAAGCCTGTCTGCATATCCCCATAAGGGAATCATGCAGGAAGTATCTATGTTTCAGGACAGGATTTATGTATTATCAGTTCTCTGCACTTCCCTTTGGCTTATCTGCTGCGCCCAGAGTATTCACAAAATGCCTGGCTCCAGCCATTGCATACTGCAGGCAGAGAAATATACAAATTTACCCGTACTTGGGCAACTGCCTGATTCAAGTGGACAGTCAGGAATTGTTGCAGCACCTGACATTTGTGAAAAACCGTCTCTCTTCCTTGGGGTACACCATCAACGAAAAGAAATCAAAACTGGTACCCAGTCAAAAGATTGTATTCCTGGGAGCAAGCTTGGACACAACTTCCCAGATGGCATTCCTCACCTCAGAAAAACAAGTCTATCTGAGACTACTTCAAACAAATGGCCACCAGAACCCAGCTATCTGCAAGAAAAATACTGCAAGCCCTAGGGTTCATGGCCTCATGTATACTGCTGATTCCATATGCAAGACTGCATATGAGGAAACTCCAATGGTACTTAAAAAGTCTTTGGTGCCAACATTCTCAGGACCTGGAAACAGTCTTCCCTAACTTGTCTAATGGCACAGTTCCTCTGGTGGGCAGAAGCATGCAACCACAACAAGGGACTGCCATTTACTCAACCCCAAGCTGCCTAGACCCTAACCACATATGCATCAAGACTATGTCTGGGGGGCATACATGGATGGAAAATGTATTCAGGGCCATTAGAGCCCAAGTCAAATTCGTCTGCACATCAACCAAAAAGAGATGCTAGCTGTACAGAATGCCCTGACAGATTTCAGATCCCTAATCTTTCCAGGACAACTGCTAATAAAAACAGACAACACCACAGTTATGTCGTACATCAACAAGCAGCGGGGGGGGGGGGGGGGGGGCATTCCTATCCACTCTGCAAGCCAGCCATGGCTCTGTGGAACACTGCCTTGGGCATTCAAGTCCATCTGTAAGCTCAGTTCCAGCCAGGCAAACAAAACTTACTGGCAGACGACTTAAGCAGAAATCTCCTGGACCCACATGAGTGGCATTTGGAATACAGCACCTTCAACCTTCCGATTCAGAAATGGGGAGCTCCAGAGGTGGATCTCTTTGCCTCCCCCTACAGCTACCAGCTCAGCAAATTCTGCACCAGGAATCCTTGCAGCAGGGCCTGGAAAGTGGATGCCATGTCTTTCCAGTGGGTAAATCTCTCAATCTATGTCTTCCCCCTCTTGCCCCTCCTTTCAAGAGTATTGCTCAAGATAAAGCAGGACAGACCAAGGATGATTCTGATTGCACCGGACTGGCCATGCCAGCACTGGTACCCACTCCTGCACAGCCTGACATCGTTGCCACCATGACATCTACACCAGAATCTAACCCTCCTCTCTCAGCAGGAGGGACAGATTATGCATCCCATAACTGTAAACCCTAAATCTTGCAGTCTGGCTTATTCTTTGAATTCTCCCCCAGCAACCTTAAGTAAACAGGTGCTGGACGTCATTCTTGAAGCCAGAAGACCCAATACTAGAAAATCATATGCTGATAAGTGGAAAAGGTTCTGCTCATGGAATCAATCTAAAGGAGAGGACACAATACTGCCCTCTCTGCCTCTTATCCTGGATTACCTAGCAGATCTACTCCACAAAGGCCTGCCCTTCTCCTCCATTAAGATATATGCCTCAGCCGTTTCTGCTCATTACAACACTGAGCACACCCTCTTATCAAACAGTTCCTGAGAGGGGCAAACAGGCCACCAAGGAGAGCACCCACCCCTGCTTGGGAGCTTATCTTTGTATTGGAAAAGCTCACGCTCCCCCCCCCCCTTTGAGCCTGCTGCATCAGCAGAGTTAAAATTCATCTCTCGGAAAAACAGCCTTGCTTCTAGCCATCACTTCAGCTAGAAGAGTGTCTGAGCTACAAGCACTCATGGCTGTGGAACCCTTCAATGTTAAGCTGTCAATCTCGCCTTCATTCTTGCTGGATGGGTTTGGAGCCGATCCTCGGCTCCGACTCGGCCACTTACTAAAGCTCGAGAGCTAATTTTACCGGCTCGAGGCAACCCTATATCATAGGTTCATAGGTTCATACTAGGCTATCTGCCCGAGGGCATTTACAAGCCTAGCCCATAGTTTTGTGGCTTACGCCACCCCTTTAGTATGGGGAACTATACCCATTATTTTGCTGTGCCGCTGTTGAGCAGTGACACTGAGGTAATCCCTGGGGTATATCTGCGATCTCCCATCCATTGGTCAAGATTTCTCTTGAACAAGGCCAGCGAGGTGCTCTGCCTCACATATACCGGGATTTTATTCCACAGCATAGGGAGTCTTTGGGTGATGAATCTATCCCTCCAGCACGTCCTATTAATAGCCGTGTCGAGGTTTAAGTCTCCGCCTTGTGGCTCTGACGGATCTAGATTTTTGAGGTGAAGCATATTCATCAAATCTGGGTTTGACATGGCCTTGTATGTTAGGCAAAGGTCACCTCTGAGCAAGTGTAGCGACTGAATAGAGCTGGAGTTCTTTCAGTCGGGCAGCATAGGACAGATGTTTGAGACCCTTTATCCTTTTGGTGAGGAACTTTGTGGCCTCTCCAGCTGCTGCAAGTGTCGGGTCAGATACATTCGAATGGGGCATTGTACTCAATCATTGGTCTGATGAGTGATGAGTATAGGGAGACTATGACCTCCCTTGATCTAGATGAGAATCCCTTCATGATAAGGTGGGCAATGTAGAAGGTCTTCCTAACTACTTTAGCTACATGGGTGTCGAATGACAGACTACTATCAACCTGGGTCCCCAGGTCCCTGATAACTTCTTCTGTACTCAGTGGATTGCCACCTATTTGGTAGCTAGGGTAACCTTGTTTTTCCCGAAGGGTATGACTATGCATTTTTGGCATTTAACTTTAGGCCATGGCTCTGGCACCAGTTATCCGCTTCTGTGAGACCCTTCTGAAGGATATCTGTGTCAGATGTGTTTTCTACTATGGCCCAGTTTGCAGTCATCTGCAAACTTTGTCAGCCATAACCCTCCTGTGTTTGCTTGTACTGAAAAGTAGATGCCAAACAAGAGTGGGCCCAGGACTGAGCCCTGTGGTACACCACTTGTGACAGGCTTTGAGTCTGACATGGCGCCAGCAACTCTGACCCTGTGGGTTCTGTCACTCAGCCAGTTTGCAACCCATCTTGTGATGTATGGGTTAACATTTAAGCTGATGAGTTTTTCAATGATACCCGAGTGGGGTATTGTATCAAAGGCCTTCGCCAGATCGAGGTAGGCTGTATGGACTGCCTTTCCCTCATCAATGGCTTTGGTGACTGTTTCAAAAAGTCAACCAAGTTTAGAAGGCATGATCTGCCTTTGACAAAGCCAAACTGGGATGGATCCAAAGTCTGCAAATTCCTATGTCTTTATTTATGAGGTCCATTATGATCCTCTCCATGGCTTTGCAGATAAGGCTTGTCAAGCTAATGGGCGGTAATTTCCAGGGTCGGTGGAGGCACCGCCTTTGTGAAGTGGGACCACAGTTGCAGTGCGCCACTCCTGGAATGTATCCAGAGGTAAGACTATGATTAAACAGCTGTCCTAGCTGTGGGTTTAATTCCTCGTTGAGTTCGTGGAGCACACAGCCGGGGACACCATCAGGTCCCATGGATGCTGTGTTTTTGCTTTGGAGAGAGCAGTTCTCACTTGGGCGTTGGAGATGTTTGGGGGCTGCAATCGCTTGGTATAGATATCTCCTTTGGGGAGGGGAGAAGTTTGCACTGAACCTGTCAGCCAGTATGTTGGCAATGTCTGTAGGATCAGTAATCTTCACATCATTTTGAACTAGTTCTGAGCATATCTGGGAGTTTCCTCCCAGGTTTCTAACATAGCTAAAGAAGGCCTTATGATTGTCTTTTGAGTCTTTAGCTATTTTTCTCTCAAAATTTGCTTTGGATGATTTTATGAGAGCTCTTAGTTTTTACTTATAGTGATCAAGGGTGTCTTACCTTTAAGGATTTTGCTCTATCTTGTAGTAGCTTCCTCCTTTGTTGTAGAGTTTGTTTATGGCTGGGGTCCACCAGAGTGGACGCTTGCCTTGGTACAAAGAGTCTTTGTTTTGCTTGGGATTGCCTTATCCATGCAGTCCTGCAGGTGCTGGTAGAAGGCATTTGTAAGTGATTCAGCTGCTTGAGTACTGTTTTCCGTCGGCTCGGGGCCTTAAAGGAGACCACACTAGTCTTTAGAAGTGTGAAGTCTGCTTTCGGAAGTTCTTTACTGTGGTCTTTTTATTTCAGGTGGGGGTGGGATGAGGACCTCCAGCGAGATTAGTTTGTGATCTGATCTCACCAGTGAGGGGTATACTTCGTGTTGAACATTGTGCTCCCATGTTCGTGATGATGAGATCAAGTATGTTTTCTCCTCTTGTGGGATGGTGACTAGTTGTTCCATGGCATTTGAGTTTATGAATTCCAGGAACTTTTGGGCTAGGGTGTTTGGGCTTGAGTAGTGTTCCCAGTCTATATTAGGGTAATTGAGGTCACCTAGTATGATGGTGTTTGGTGATACAGTTATCCCTCTAGTGTTTTCAGGAAGGCCATGTGAGGTTCCTGAGTTTGTGAGGGTGGCCTGTAACATGCTACAATTTGCAGAGCAGTCTTGCCTATGGTTAATTGCACCTGGATGGTCTCCGATGCATCGTGCGTTGCCACCAGTCTTGAGGTGTGGGTGTCTTTGATGAATATGGATACCCCCTCCTTTCTTGGTATTGTCCGGATTTTGGGGCCGGAACGCATGATAAGAGGTAAAACCTGATAGTGCTGGGGTGCTCTCAGGAGCCTTGAACCAGGTTTCTGTCACTGCACAGACATCGATGTTCTCCATACTGAGAAGGGCCTCGAGTGCGTGCATTTTGAGATTTAGACTTCTGGCATTGAGCAGCATTACCCTTAGTTTTTTCCTTTTTGTGTTCTAGGGTGGTAGGTTTAGAATTTGAGCCTTGCCTAAAAAGGCACTATGGGGTGGCAAGAGCCTTTGCCAATATCCGGAATCCCAGGGTGACAGGTGCAAGCCGCCCATAAGCAGCGTGGCTTGTCCAGCATGTCATCCCAGGCAGACAGACATTGGATCCCCTTTGAATGACACCAGAGTTTAAGCCAATTGTTAAAGCTGATCATCTTATCTCTGTATTGTGGCATCATTCTTGGTGAAGGTAGGATACTGCTCAAGGTCAGGGTCATACCTGCCTGGGCTACATAATCAGAGAGCTCCTCAATGTCTCTTTTCATGTAGTCCAAGATGCAAGGCGATAACTACCCAGATCTAGTTTGCCGCTTTCGCTTGCGAGGTGCTTTTTTATCGGCTCCTGGTAAGTTTTCCATTTTTCAGACTTTGTCACTCCCTTTCGTTTTAGTCACTACTGTTATTGTCTAAACTGTTAATGGTTAGATTTTAACCCTATCTCCCGTTAGTGGTTCCCCTTATCCACAGTTATTTATCCCTTCCCCTAAGTTAGGCCTTAAGCCTCCCCCTTTCCTAATTTTTTGTCAGGGATTCTGTGTGGTGTTTGGGTGTGTTTGTATCCCTGTTTTATTTTTTATTTGGATTGGGTGTTTATTGTGTGTGTTTTTTGGTACTTGGTTCTCCATCGACACAGTTATGTCGAAGGACACAAAGGTCTCAGGCTTCAAGAAGTGTGACTCGTGCTGTCAGAAAATGCCTTTGACAGACGGTCACACTTGTGTTTACTGCCTGGGACCTCTGCACCTGCAGGACTCTTGTTCTGTCTGCCACGCCTTCAGCTCAAGAGTCCTGCAGGAGCGCAGAAATAAACTAATACTGAGGGGCTTATTAAAGCCTGAGAGCTCCCCGACTAAGTCTGCTCCGGGGAAGCCCTCGAAACCAACAAAGCCTTCGACCCTAAGCCATCGGCTACTGGTTCGCCTTCTGTGATGAGATCGGCTCCGGCCGGAGCCGATCCTTCTGTGTCACAGCTTACAGTATCGGTTCCACCCGGCGCCGATACCACTAAATCTATGCACTCACTGTCGGCTCCGACTGGAGCTGACGTATCCTTGGCTCCTTCGGCTCCACCCACCTCCAGAAAGAGATCAAGATCCCCTTCGCTGGTGTCTATCCATTCGGCTTCGAGATCACCCCTGCTCTCGGAGCAGAGCCATCGGAGCCGGTCTTCTCAGTCGTCCAGGCTGTCTGACCACGACCTTGAGAGAGTGGTGAGTAGGCTATTAAAGTCTCAGGCATTGGCCCAAATGCTCCATAGCCCGTCTCATCAGACGGTAGCTATTACACATCCACCTAACATTCCCCCTTCGACTCTCCTACAGAGCTCGGAGCCAGAGCTCCTCGGAGCCGTGACTGTTGTGGCTTCGGAGCCGATACCTCCCTCTTCGGCTCCGTCATCCTCTGCTCCGATCCCCTCCTTGATGCCTTTGGAGGGATCCGGGCATCTGGTCTCTCTCGTCGGCTCCGAGGGGGCGAGTGGTATCGGACCCTTGT
Organism: Protopterus annectens; assembly: GCF_019279795.1. Classification (NCBI taxonomy): domain Eukaryota; kingdom Metazoa; phylum Chordata; order Ceratodontiformes; family Protopteridae; genus Protopterus; species Protopterus annectens. Next base: position 264,850,258 of record NC_056735.1, on the reverse strand, counting down.
CCGACCCTGCTCTCCCCCTTGGAGCTTCGGCACTGGTGAGCTCAGCCCCGACATCAGCCTCAGAGCCGTCCCTGTCGGTGCGGCCTGGGGTTCCTATCTCTTCGGAGCGGGAGCCTTCTGGCCTCTCTGATGGGGGAGCCTTCGAGGTGATGAGGAGTGTACTAGCCCCAGGGCGTAGTCAACGGTCAGTTCCATCAGCTCCTCCCACTACAGTGCCTGCTGACGTCTCTTCCCACTCTCTTGCTCCCGGTCCCAGAGATCCAACGCCTCAGGTTTCCCCACTGGGAATATCTTCCTCTTCCAAGGCTTCTCCTGACCCGTCAGGTGAGCCTCCGCGTAAGAGGACATGTAAGAGGAAACATCTAGACTCAGAGTCTATTACATCCGATACTGACTTGGATGAGTCGGAGGGATCCCCAAGGTCCCCCTTTGAGGATGTCTCTTTCTCAGACATCCTTGAACCTCCTTAAACAGAGGGGGGAACTGGCCTTCCCTTAATCCTTCCGAGGACGAGTCGGTATACCTGGAGACGTTCGGCTCTCGACCCTCCACCTCCTGGGTGTCTCCGCCTTTCGATCCTCTTATGGACGTGGTGGCTTGGAAGGCGTGGATGGCCCCGGATTCGGTGGAACCCACTCCTCGGAGGCCTTCTAAATTCATCACGGCCCCACCTGATAGGCAATTTTTGACAAAAGGTGTCCCGGTTGATGCCATGGTGGTGGCTGCAGCCACCAAGAAGGAACTAGCTGATCCTTCAGTACCTGTCCATCCTCCTAACAAGGATTCCAGGACTATGGATAGGTACGGCAAGCGGTTATTTTCTTCAGCGACCTTTGCCATGCGGTCGCTGAAGTACTTGTCACTTCACCCGCCTTCAAAGAGATGTTCTTAAAGAGTTGGGAGAAGTTTTACAGGATCCGTCAGCTGCTGGGTCCCAGGATAAGATTAACTCACAGCTAGGAACCCTAAACTCTATTGTTAACTCCTCCATGCGGCTCATTTCATATGCAGCCGATGGAGCGAGTAGGGCCGCAGGCACAGGAGTGGCTTTAAGGTGTCACTCCTGGATGCGGCTTTGTAATTTTGCAGACCCCTTCAAGGCGTCCTTCACAAACTCTCCTTTTGATGGTTCGACCTTGTTTGGACCTCAAGTGAAAGACACCTTGACTAGATGCGAACAAGATGGCAAGACTCTTTCTGCCGTAGGAGTCCGTTTCTCCACCCCTTCAAGACCTTACCCAAAAGGTCAGAAGGGAGGGAAAATGTGGTTCCGCAAATCTCAGAGTCACGCCTGACGCACGAGGTCAGTTTACCCCCAGAGGCAGAGGGGGTAACCACAACAGACGCCGCCCTGGGGGCAGAGGGGGTCCGCAGAATCAGGGTAGCAGGGAGCCTCTCTCTGGCAAACCCTTCCAGCATCCCTGAGAATGTTGTCCGATTGTCCACCTTCGGAGGCAGTCAGGGGAAGATTATCGCTGTACCCAAAAGCCTGGCTTTCCCTTTCTCAAGACAAATGGGTACAGTCGATCATATCCGAAGGTTACAAAATTCCCTTTATCCAAACCCCAATTCAGCAAAAGGGAACCCTTCCAGACGTTCCATCCAGTCTAAGGGAGCTAGCAGTACCAGAAATATCAAAACTGCTAGCAAAAAGAGCCATCCAGCCAGTCCCAGCAGACCAAATAGGATCTGGAATCTACTCAAGGTTCTTTTTAGTACCAAAAAAGACAGGGGACTGGAGACCAATATTAGATCTCAGCAAACTAAACTTGTTTGTAAAGAAAACAAGATTCCGGACGGTCACGCTTCAGTGCATTCTACCCTTTCTGGGCAAGGACAATTGGATGTGCTCGGTGGACCTTCAGGATGTGTACTATCGCATCAAAATTCACAGGCGCTCCAGAAGGTTTCTCCGCTTTCGGCTGGGGTCCAGTCACTTCCAATTCAGAGCCCTGCCATTTGGACTCACTACAGCCCCCAGAGTGTTCACCAAATGTATGGCAGCGGTTACGGCTCACCTGAGACGTCAAGGATTCCAGGTGTTTCCATATCTAGACGACTGGCTCCTCACTGTCACCACCAGGCATCAACTTCTCCAAGCCAGAGATTACACCATTCACATTTGCAGAGGGCTAGGGATCTCTATAAATTTCGAAAAATCTGCCTTGTCGCCTTGTCAATCTATTACCTTTATAGGCGCCAATTTGGGCACCGTACAACTTTCAGCAAAGTTAACAGACCAAAGGATCTTGGATATTCAAAACCACATCCATGTGATTCTCCAGAGTGACAAAATTCAGGCCAGGTTTGCCCTGAAAGTATTGGGTCTTATGGCGGCCGCCATAACACTTCTTCCCCTTGCCCGCTTTTACATGCGTCTCCTACAGTGGATGCTGTTCGCCCAATGGTCCTTTCAACGACTTCCAATGCGTCACAGGATCATGATAACTCCAATTTGCAAAAGGCATCTGACCTGGTGGATATTGTCCCCTCAAGTCCATCAGGGCAGACCCTTTGTTTCTCCCGCCCTGGTCGCCACGGTTACATCGGACGCCTCCCTGATCGGGTGGGGGTGGGGGGGCATTATCAGGGCAGGATGGTCCATGGCCCTTGGCAACCTTTCGAATGCCACCTGCATATAAATGTCCTGGAGATGAGAGCAGTGCTTTTAACGTTGCAAGCTCTCCACGACTCTCTTCCCCTGGGGACTATTGTAGTCCAAACAGACAATATGTCCGTAGTGTGGTATATCAACGAGCAGGGCGGAACCAAGTCCTATCCCCTGTGTCGAGAGGCACTCAGGACTTTGGCAGTGGGCAATCTCTTCTCAGCGGTTTCTGATAGCAACGCATATCCCCGGGAAGTCCAACATCATAGCAGACAGGTTGAGCAGAGCTATTCTCATGCCTCACGAGTGGTCTCTCAAACAATCTGTGACTGAAGAGATTTTTCAATAGTGGGGCCTTCCTTGCTGCGATCTTTTTGCTACGCCTCAAAACAGCAAATGCCCCGACATCTTCTCCCTCTTCCCTCTTCCAGGCCATCCCCCCAGAGACGCTCTAACCCAAGATAGGCCCCGGGGACTTCTCTATGCCTTTCCTCCCTTTCCTCTAATACCACAAGTAATTCAGAAAGCAACCACCTTGAGAGCCAAGATGATTCTCATTGCCCTTTATTGGCCTCGACAGATATGGTTTCCGTTCCTGCATCATTATCTTTTGGTACAACCATGGCATGTGGACCCGGTTCCAGATCTTGTGACCCACCAGTCGGGGCAGCTGCACCAATCCATACCTTCTCTCAACCTCACTGCTTGGTTGCTCCACTTCCGTCCGTAGCCAGGCTTCCTATGATTTCTAATCCCGTCCGGGATATCATAGTAGCTTCCCTTAAATCTTCCACCAGAAGGATTTACACTAGTAAATGGCAACGTTTCTCCTTCTGGGCAAAAGCTAGGAACGTAGATCCCTTTACTGCTCCGATTCATTCGGTCTTGGACTTCCTAGCCGAAATATTTCACTCAGGATCTTCTTCCTCCACAGTAAAAGTTCAGTTGGCAGCTATTTCAAATTTTCATATCGGTTTGTTGGACCACAACATCATGTCACATAAACTTTGCAAGGCATCCCTTAGAGGTATATTTTTACTTAAGCCTCCGATTAGAGACCCCCCACCACAGTGGGATCTAAATTTAATCTTAACATCCTTGATTCTTCCCCCTTTGAACCTGTGGCTACCTGTTCATTGAAATTTCTTTCTTGGAAGACGCTCTTCCTGGTCGCCATTACTTCTGCCAGGAGAGTATCTGAGCTTCATGCCCTCTGCATTCGTCCTCCCTACTTAATCTTCCACAAAGACAGAGTTTCTCTAAGGACTAATCCATCTTTCTTACCCAAAGTGGCATCGCAAACGAACTTAAATCAATCTATTGATCTCCCAGTTTTTTCCCCCCAAATTATTCTAATAGAGCGGAGCAAAAACTACATTATCTCGATGTTCACCGCCAACTCAGATATTATTTGGACAGAACCAAACAATTTAGGAAATCTGATCAACTGTTTTTATCCTATACAGAGAACAGGAAAGGCCTTCAGGTAACCCTATCTAGGTGGCTGTCTTCTGTGATTACATGCATTTATCAACTCTGAGGTAAAGAGTTGACTTCTAGGCCAAAAGCCCATTCAACCAGAGCACTAGCTACATCTACAGCTTTTCAGGCTAGACTTCCAATAGACAATATTTGTGCAGCAGCCGCATGGGCCTCTCCTCATACCTTTGTTTCGCATTACAAATTGGTCTTGGCCACAAGAAACAGAGCAAATTTTGGTTCCACCGTTCTCAAGAGTCTGTTCCATTAAGCCACCCAGGATAAAGGTGCTAGGGACGCAGTCCCATCCAGCAAGAATGAAGACGAGATTGACAACTTAACATTGAGAAGTTATGTACCTACCATAACGTTCCATGTTAGTTGTCTTCTCTCGCCTTCTTTCTTGCGTCCCGCCCACCATCCCCATAGCCTGGTCAGACCGAGAAGATTGTTCCTCTTCCTTGAAGAGTTCTGATCCACTTTTTCCAGCTAATTAGCTTACTAGTGTCACTAGATCAGTTTGGCCTTTTTCGAGGGATTATTTGCCCTTCCTCCTCCTCTCCAGTTGGAGGAATATATTGCATAATTTTTCCTTAGCTACCAAACGAGATCTGGGTAGTTATCGCCTTGCATCATAGGATATAGGGTTGCCTCGAGCTGGTAAAATTAGCTCTTGAGCTTTAGTAAGTGGCCGAGTCGGAGCCGAGGATCGGCTCCGAACCCATCCAGCAAGAAAGAAGGTGAGAGAAGACAACTAACGTGGAACTTTATGGTAGGTACATAACTTCTCATTTTACCTCAGACTATTCAAAGCCTAGAAACATCTGAATCCCTTACTGCCCCAGTTGTTTCTAAAGTTCATTTACTGAAAGTGCTAACCAAGATTAGAAATACTTGCTTCTGACTGTACATGTTTGCTTAATAGTGGTGGTCATCCCCTTGCAGATGCACTCCTTGCACTGTTGAACCTAAGTTTAACTACTGTTTTTTCCCCAGTGGGTGGCACACTGCTGTGGTTATACCCTCTCCATAAGGGTGGCCTTACAACTGACCTGGTTAATTACAGATTAGCCTTGCAAGTCTTAATCTGCAAAGCCATGGAATGTGTTATAACTGACCTTATAAACTGTGATATCAAGATTGTCATTAGAGTTGACCCACAATTGTTTTGCTTTATAAAGATTAGATTGTCTGTCTAATCTGATAAACATTCAGAAGGGTTACAGGATCATAGGAGATTACTAGGCTATCGACCTGGAGGTCATTTTAAGCCTAGCCGTTTCATCCCAATTCAATACCATGAGCATGCTAGTAAGTACTCAGGACTGGGTTTAGTGATGACTGCCCATGTCCAAGAGGGTTGTGGGTGCTATCCCCGGTAAGAATTTACAGTGCCTCTCTTGAACAGAGTGTCATAGAGGTGCTCTGTATCACATGAATTGGTAGCCTGTTCCAAAGATGCGGCAGTCGCTGGGAGATAAATCTCTCCTTCCAACAGGTCCTATTTAAGTCTCGGGCCATATTTAGGTCCCTGGAACAGGTATCCTTAGACCCGATTGATTTACTGATATGCAACAAGTTCGTTAGGTTTGGGTCTTGGATTGCTCTTAAATCAGGTACAAGTCTCCCCTAAGAAGTCTATATGACTCTGAGTATAGTGACAGGAACTTTAGTAGAAGTCTGTGTAAGGCGCATGCTGGAGCCCCTTGATCTTCCTTGTCAGAAACCTTTGAGTTTTCTCCAGTGGCTGCAGGTACATTGTACAGTACATGCCGAACGAGGCGTTACACTCCGTTATGGTTCAGATTAGTGCCAAGTATAGAGGAGTTTTAACCTCTTTTGCTCTTGAGGCGATGCATTTACTATTCAAGTGTGCTGTGTCGAAAGCCATCCTTACTACAGTAGACACATGATGGTTGAAGTAAAGGTTGCAATGAACTTGTGATCCCAGGTCCCTTACCACTTTGAGGGTACTTAGGGTACTGTTGTTGATTTGATAGTGTGAAGGGACATTGTGCTGAAGGGAATAATGATGCATTTCTTTGCATTCAGTTTGAAACAGTGAGTAATGCACCAGTCATTGGTCTGTGTGAGAACCCTCCTGGAGTATACTGACATTTGGGGATTCAGTGATTCCACCTAGTTTGCAGTATGTGCTGCAAACTAGGCTGTAATGGGGGCTGTGTAGTACACAGGGAGTAGTATCTTGTTCTGGCTAAGGCCTTTCAACACCATTTCACAGGCTGTGATGACAGAAAAGTTAAATGCTTTAAAATCGATCCATATATATGCTAAGATGGTCCAAATGCAGCACCTACACAGTGCAAGTTGCAGGTGTCTCATCAAAGTATGAAAGTGACCAGTATCGTCACACTGGGCTTGGTGCTGGAACCTCTCCTGTTTATTTGTTTTTCAGATCTCCTAAGAATCAAAAGAACCAAAGGCTTAGCAGATTTACTTTGAACAAACGATTTATTGAGTTAGCGCTTTCGGAAATGAACTGTGTTTTTCCTTCTTCAGACAAGATACAACCATTTTGCAAAGCTTATAAATAACTAATACATACAGTGCCAATTAACTGATTAGTAAAACTAATTGAATAGTTTTAAAGTGACAGATACAATTCAGTAGATTTTAAACAAGCCAAAGGAATAAACCTTAGGCAAATACACTTAGGTCCCAGAATCCTAACTATCAATTCAACCAACATATAAAAATAATGATGCTGTATGTGAATATTAAAAAACACTTAATAAAATTGTTAGACAAATCCGTTAAAAAATACTTATTAGACCATTAAAAACAAATCTTCCATGGCACTAATACTTTAAACTGAAGGCTCACATATGAAGTCAGTAAAACTATTATCTGTTTAAAGCCAACTTCTTTAGAAAACATTTTATAGAGACCATTTCGTTTAAACCTGGGGGTAAATAAGCAGCAGTAGAAATTTGCCATTTGAGTTCATCAATTTCCAAATTAATTTGCCAGGGCCCCTTTTCTGAGTACACATAATGTGGATCAGGACACACTGGGTGAGAATGGGGATCAAGAGCTGGACAGTTTCAATGAGGAAAATGTGCCCAGACGAAGTGAAAGAATTAGGAACAATGCAAATAATTCTAACATCTTCCCTGCTGCTAACCCTCGAGCTGCTGTTAACAGGAACCTAAATAGAAACACAGACAATTGTGCTCAGTCTAACCAGCCCTCGACGTCCATGCAACAGGGTTTTCACTTACACCAGGGCAATGGGCAGAACAATCCGAGAGTGTCCAACCAACAAGGACGCACACGTAAACGAAGGAACCAGTGCAGGAGGTAGTAGCAGAGGGGTTTTTGGAACCCCAAGTGCTGGCTAACTCCGCTGGCGACTTTTTTATTTACAATTATTCTGACTTGACTTTTCCACAAGACATTATTGACTTTTTTGCCTTGGGTTTATCCTTCGTCCCAGATTCAGGGATGAACCTAGTGGATTCCATTGTGGATTTTAAACTTTTTGTACGCAAAATTAACCTCAATGTTGTTTTGGGTCCGTCCCCCTCCCTTGCCAAGTTTTTGCGTGTTTCAAGCACCTTTAACCCACCTCTGCACCCTAATATTTTGGCTTTTGAGAAAATGTGTGAGTTGGATTTTAGGGCTTGTGCTGATTCAGGTTTAAGAACTATGAAACACTGTTATAACATTACTCAAAATGAGCACGATTTTATTAAACTGTTGATTGATTGCAAAATCAGGATTATGAAACCGGATAAGGGAGGGGGCCTAGTTTGTATGAATCACACTACATATATGTAATGTATGACTGAATATCTTAAAAATTCGCCTTACCAACAAGTTTGTCTTAATGAGGTTAATGTGGCTTACGCTAAGTTTAGGGCTGCTTTAGACAAGCTTTTTATTGAAAAGGCTATTGACTTAGAGTTGTTTGATTTTCTGACTATGCCAGCCCCCAGAATGGCATCCCTATTTGGCATTCCTAAAATCCACAAGCGGATTATTGACCCCCCTTTTAGACCCATTGTTGATGGACGTGGGTCCATTTCTTATGGTTGTGCCAAGTATGTGGATAGCATCCTAATTCCCTAGTTGAGAGCGAGCTCCAAATATGTAAGGACTCTTGGAGTTTTTTAACCCATCTTGCGACCATCCCTTTCAAGGAAGATTACAAAATGTTGACAGTAGATGTAAAGGAAGTCTATACAGTGATTCCCCAAGATTTGGGGATTGAGTGGATTAGGGATTTCATGTCTGCAAGGAAATGTGACAATAATACCATTTATGTCGTTACCTCCTTGTTAGATTTAGTGTTGAGTAACAACTTTATGTGGCTTGAGGGTGAGATCTTCTTGCAAAAATCAGGGGTGGCGATGGGATCCCCCTGTGGTGGCAGTTTTGCCAACTGCATAATGGCTCATTGGGAGACCACCTTCCTCTTTAAAACAGCTGTGTTTAAAGAAAACATAGCATGGTACACAAGGTACCAAGATGATATGTTCATTTTGTGGAAAGGGCCGACTGAAGGTGTTCAAGAATTTATTGAATTGATTTCAGCTTCAACTAATTTTTTGGAGTTTACATTCAACTTACAAAATAAACGTATTAATTTTCTTGACATTAGTCTGCATAAGGATGTGGGTGGAAAAAGATTTAAAAGTACCATCTATAGGAAGCCCACGTATTCCAACTGTTTCCTTCATTTCTCTAGCTGCCACCCCTACCACCAAAAGAGAGCAGTGGTTAAGGGGCAGTTAGTCAGGGCAGCCCGAATGATCTCCGATGAGGGAGATTTCACGGATGAATGTTCTAAACTTGAATGTATGTTTCTCAAGAGAGGATACCCCCTGAGCCTGGTTTCTGGTATCTCCACCGAGGTCATTACTAAAAGGCAGATTGGCTATTTTACACCCCTTTTAGGTACAACTCAAGCTTTGGCTGAGGATTCCTCCCCCATTCATCAGAGGGATATTTCTTTATGTAACACCAAAGACTGCCACCACATAAGTTTTGTTGTTGCATACAACCTTAACCACTCTTTTATTAGACAAACTCTTTATAAGAACTGGGCCCTCATTATGGAGGACCCCTCTCTATTTAAACTTTTTGGCAATAAACCTAAGATTACCTTTAGAAGGGGGCAGAACTTGAAACAGTTGCTGCAATATTCCATTAATTCACACCCCAATACTAGTAAAGGTATGGTTAAATGCGGGAGGTGTCAACAGTGTAGGTACCTTAACACGAATCAACATTTTGCAATAAGGGAGAGGGTATATAAACCTAATGGTAGATTTTCGTGCGAATCTAAGGGAGTGGTCTATTGTGCCAAGTGCCAGGCCTGTAAAGCTTTCTGTATCGGGAAGACCGAAAGAAAGCTCAGGACACGCATTTATGAGCACATTTATGCTGTTAATAAAAGGGACACAAACAATGCTTTGGCTAGGCACATCGCAGATTTTCCTGACCACGCTTTTAAGTTCTCCGTGTTAAAACAAATTAATACAGACATTAGAGGAGGGCCTTGGCAGATTAATTTGGAAATTGATGAACTCAAATGGCAAATTTCTACTGCTGCTTATTTACCCCCAGGTTTAAACGAAATGGTCTCTATAAAATGTTTTCTAAAGAAGTTGGCTTTAAACAGATAATAGTTTTACTGACTTCATATGTGAGCCTTCAGTTTAAAGTATTAGTGCCATGGAAGATTTGTTTTTAATGGTCTAATAAGTATTTTTTAACGGATTTGTCTAACAACAATTTTATTAAGTGTTTTTTAATATTCACATACAGCATCATTATTTTTATATGTTGGTTGAATTGATAGTTAGGATTCTGGGACCTAAGTGTATTTGCCTAAGGTTTATTCCTTTGGCTTGTTTAAAATCTACTGAATTGTATCTGTCACTTTAAAACTATTCAATTAGTTTTACTAATCAGTTAATTGGCATTGTATGTGTTAGTTATTTATAAGCTTTGCAAAATGGTTGTATCTTGTCTGAAGAAGGAAAAAAGTTCATTTCCGAAAGCGCTAACTCAATAAATCGTTTGTTCAAAGTAAATCTGCTAAGCCTTTGGTTCTTTTGATTCTTAGTTTGTCTGTTTGCCCTTTTGTGATTTTCAGATCTCCTAGCAGAGAGTAAGACCTCTGGCTAACAAAGTTTGCAGATTATTACAGATGAAGTTAAGTCACCATGCAACAACCAAATTCTTCAGAGTGAACTCCTGGTAAACTCTTGGTGTATTAAAAATGGATCAGACTTAAAAGTGTAGTGTCATCACGTTTGGTAGGTAACCCCTCCCCTCATTATCCTATGTAACAGTACAACACAAAAACCTAGTTGGGGACCTAGGAACTGGGGTTGACAGCTCTCTTGTTTTGACGATCATGTGATAGTTGTCAGGAAATCCTTTTATTAGCTCAGCTAATTGCCAAAGGAATGTCATCAAGATATAAAGAAGGTAATCATTCCCCTTTACTCAGTATTGATCAGGCCAGTTATTGAGTGCAGTACCCCCTTTGGGATGTGTCTCACTAAACCTATCAAGCAATTAGGACAGCCCCAAAAGTTCTTAACCAAAAAGATAAGCCTAAAGTCCATCCATGAGCTCCCACGAGAAGCTGGAAGCTTTATGCCTTTATTCAGTGTCTTACAGACTTTAGGGGAGATCTTTGTCTCGCTTAACATGCCGTTAGAGACTTAATTGTTCTGGACTTTATGAATCGCCTCAAGTCCAGTGTCTCCACCAGTACTAGAACCAGGGACCTAAATATTAATCGGCAGGTAAATAAAACTTGGTGGAGGGAAAGATTTAAAACCAAGCACCTCACCAAACCTCTGGAATAAATGTCCTCTGTATGTTAAACAGTGTGACTTATCATCCTCCTTTAAGAATTACTTGGAATGGGTATTCACAAATTTACTTCAGGATTGATTGGTATTGCCCTCCTGGAGAAAAGGTGATGCAGTCTAAGGGGAGGGTACTGGCTAGTTATGAATGGCTAAGACTCTGTGGCTTTGAAATACCTATGAATCTACCATAGCTGCTTGAATGCTTGTTCACATTGCTTTTCCTTGGAATGCAAGTCCAGGAGTTGACTCTTGGTGTTTTGATGCTTCAAGTATGACTGCTGTTTCCCCCTTGCTTTTGAGCTTTCCTCTGGCCCTAGCCTCATAAGGATGTTTGTTTTAATACTGGTTGATTTTTCACAGAGGTTACCCACTACAGAGTGATTCTGTATCCAGTATTTAAAATACAGCAGAAAATACACTTTCAAAAGTAATTCGTCCTAAGGTTGTTAAAGCTGACAGTCTTGCGGACTCCTGTGGTAAAGCAGCCTTCATGCTTGCTTGGATGATGGCTCTGAGTTATTAGCCACATGGTCAATGATGGGTAAGAAGTAACTGGATAAAGGCTGAAGAATATGGGAAAGATTCTGTCTTGCTGTATGCAAGCAGATGTCATTTGTTGAACACTTAAAAAGTGTGCTGGTGCTAGTCTTTACCATTTTGTTTCTGTTCAAAAGTGCCATTTTTTTTACTAGTGTACTTGTATAACTGCGGTGGTGGTGCTGTTGTAGCGTTGTCGCCTCACAGTAAGACGTCCTGTTCGATTCTCAGAGCGTCTTCTGTGTGGAGACATGCGTGAATGGGCGTACCTTCGTTGAAGGTTGTGGGTCAGGGCTGGCAACTCGGCACGTAAAAAATCTACTGCCAATCATTAGTGGACCGGAGTTCCGCTGTGGCGACCCCTAACCGGGAAAAGCCGAATGACACAACAACTAGTTTACTTGTATATTAACTGGGGTAGTCTGAGTTACGGAAAGTCCCTTTTCATTGGCATCCCAGGGAGAAAAACTCCACAATAAAGAACAGAAATAGAGATATAAAATTACAAATAGTAATAAGTTAGTGCATGGACATGCTGTAAACAAAATTAAAAAAAAAAATGGTAATGCAGTTATAATATAGAATTACAATAAATTTAAAACAATAGGACAAAAGAAGTATCAAGTGCCATTTTTGGGTTTTGAGTCACTGCAGTGACCTGTGCGGTAGTTCGTGTGCATCTGTTTTGTACTTGTTTGTGTGAGAAGGCATATGCATTAAGCAACTCAGTGCAAATGTGCTGTTTTGATCTTGTGTTTTTTTGAGATATGCCTTCTATTACTTGATGTATTCAGTGCACAGTTGTGATTCTAGTGGGCCATGATCAACTAGCTAGCATACATGTGTTCTGGTTACCTTTTCACCATTCTGGCTGATTTATTGGACAGTCAGGTCCACAGTTGTAGCACATTTGCCTTTTTAAATAATGCTGGAAATTTGAATATGGGGTTAAAACCTGAAGACCACACTGCACTTGTATAGTTCCTACTTTGTAGAAGTTTTTCAATTTTGCTTATTTTGCTGAGTATAATTTTGTTTAGCATAAAGTAAAGTTGCTTTCTTTATTTTTTAGCAGGTGCAGTAAGTGATGTTGAAATGCAGGAACACTATGATGAATTTTTTGAGGTAAGCATTATCTGCAATAGAAAATAAAGATAGCTGCTGGCCTTTTTTCACTTCAAGTACTGCAAAAATGGTGATAGTTAAATCATTTGCTGTAAGTGCTGCTTACTTAAGCTTTAAAATAATGGATGTTCTTCGTCTCACATTGCTGCAGTCATAACCTGTGGGTAGTCCACTGTCCTCGATCGGCCCGAATACCAAAGAGCTAGGCTGGCGTCGGTCATTGTCGCTTAGAGCTGACGTCAGTACGTCGTAGTACATAAGCGCAAGACCGACGCCATATCCTCAATCTTTCTTGCCGCGTGGTCTGAAGCAGAAGCAGCGTTTGCAAGTGCCGTTCGGCGTTCTGAAATTTTCATTTATCGAGTTTCAGACCGAAGACCAAGTTGGGCTAAGTACCCCGTTGGGGAAATCTTTGTTTTTCTTGCCCCAGTTATCCGGATGTCAGAAAAAGTTAATAATTGCATTTCTTGTGGGAAACAGATACCTCATAAGGATTTTCATTCTTTGTGTATTCCTTGCTTAGGGCCTGAGCACGACGTGGTCGGGTGTCGCTTTTGTGCTAGATTTAACAAGCGCACCATTAAACGGAGATTAGACTGTGCCAGGCTTGTTTTTGGGAAAAGGTGTAATTATAACATGCCGTCGGATCCTCCGACGCCCGCTACCGCTAAAAAGCGTAAAGATAAAACTTTGAAGTTTAAACCGGATGAGTCGTCCGTTACGGATGCCGGTTCTACAGAGCCTCCGGTTGAACCTGTGGATCCGGCCGGGGATTCGGCTGAATTCCATGGGGAACCTTTACTTTTACAGGAGTTAACCTCTCAGGAGTTAGGCCCGGCTGAAGGGGCTTCTCAGGTGTCTGTAGTTCCATCTTTACAGAAGGTTATTAGGCCTTCTGCTTCAGTGGCTAAAGGCCATGCTAAGGCCAAACCTGGTCATGTTGACCCTGGGCATAGTTCTAGCTCTCCAGCCCCTGTTCCTAAGAAGCATATGTTAAAAATGGCTGAGGACTTGATTACTTTGATCAGGGGTTCTATGCCCCCCCCCCAGAGAAGAGGCCTAGGGTGGAGGCAGATTTAGAGGGGATGGATCATTCCTCAGACTACTCTGATTCCTCAGCTGAAGAAATTCAGGAATTCCCTTCTTATTTGGATTCGGATGCAGAGGACTCCTGTCCTTCTGCTTCTCCTCCAGAGGATTTTTCTTTTTCTGAGACTTTACATTCCATGAGGGAGCATTTCAAGTGGGAAGGTCAGGATTTTTCGGATTCTCGGAAACGGCTCAGGGAATTTTTGTTTCTACCTCAGCATAGGCCCTTGGCTATTCCCCCAGTCTTAGTTGTTCAGGATGTTTTTTCTGAATCTTCCCTTAATCCTGATTCTTTACCTCCTGCCCCTGTTAAGCCAGATAGATATTATAGAGTTCCTGAAGCACATAAGTATTTGTACAAGAGCCCTAGAGCTGATCCGGAAACCATTACTCAAGGTCCAAAGAGTATTAGGGCTTCTCTGGCTAAGAATCCAGTTCCTTTGGATAAAGATTCTAGAGCTTTAGATAGATGGGGTAAAAAAGTATACACCTCCTCTACGTTAGCTATGAGGGCTTTGAATTGCCAATTTCATATGCTGAAGTATCAGAATTTTTTGTTAGGTCAATTGAAATCTAAGGTGGATGCTTTATCTGAGGGTATAGAGTGCAAGGAGCTCCAGGAGTTGGTTCATGCATCAGATCAAGTGGGCAAGCATTCTTTGCAGTGTGGTTTCGATGCTCTTCAGGCTGCATCCAGGGTGGCTGCTACAGGTTCAGTTATTCGTAGACATGCCTGGCTTAAGGATCAAAATTTGTCAGAGCATGTTAAGGCTCTGATTTTGGATGCTCCTCTTCAATCTGAAGTACTTTTTGGTCCCTCTGTGGAATCGGTTTTGAAAAAGATGGAAGATAAGGCTAAGTCTATGCAGACGGTCAAAGATTTTCTGCAGGTGCAGCCCCCTAAGTTTAGTAGGAATTGGCCTGCTAGAGGATGGTCTTTTCCTTCTTCGGATACTCAGTCTAAGGGCAGGTCTAGGCGTGGTAGAGGCAGAGCTCACGCTCCTGGTTCTTTCAGACCTAGGACTTGGAGTTCTCCTGCACAGTCTTCTGGTGAGGGCAGGGGTCAGCCTTTTCGTAAACAGACCCAATGACCTGTATCTTCTGCTGCCAGACCCTTCTCTACTGGCAGCTCCTCTAGGAGGAAAGTTGGGACTTTTCCAACAAAATTGGCATTTGGTCACCCAGGACAAATGGGTGTTGGATATAATAAATCACGGGTACAAGTTTTATTTTCACACTCTTCCTCCTTTCAAAGGCATGCCGGATGTGCCTCCTCAGCAAAGGATGGAGGCTCAGGAGCAAATCTCTTTACTTTTACAAATGGGGGCAATTCAGGCGGTCCCTCCATCAGAAGTAGGCCTAGGTTTTTATTCCCGTCTATTCCTAGTGCCAAAGAAAGGAAACACTCGGAGGCCAATTCTGGATTTGTCCATTCTCAATACCTACCTAGACATTCCAAAGTTCAAGATGTTAACATTACAACAACTTCTGCCTCTGCTGGGCAAGGATCTCAGAGGCCTATCTTCACATCCCTATCAGGCCCAGCTGCAGGAGATTCCTGAGATTTCAGGCTGGTACTTCTCACCATCAGTTCTCTGCATTGCCCTTTGGTTTATCTACTGCGCCCAGGGTATTCACAAAAGTTCTGGCTCCTGTGATTGCTTTTTTCAGACAGAGAGGAATACAAATTTATCCTTATCTGGACGATTGCCTGATTCTTGCTCAAAACAAAGACAAGTTACTGCAACATCTCCAGTATGTAATGGCAGTTTTAAGGTGCCTAGGGTATTCTGTGAACGAAATAAAGTCCAGTCTAGTACCCTCTCAGGACATGTGCTTTCTGGGTGCGAGACTGAATACAGCTTCTCAGATGGCATTTCTGACCCCGGACAAACAAAGAACTCTTCATCTATACTTCCAGCAGTTATCAGTAATGTCCAGGCCGACTGCAAGGACAGTCCTTCAAGCCTTGGGGTTCATGGCATCTTGCATTCTAGTTCTTCCCAATGCCAAACTGCATATGAGGAAGCTACAGTGGTATCTCAAAAGTGTGTGGACTCGACACTGCCACGGTTTGGACACTGTCATTCGGATTATACCTTGCATCCAGAAGGAATTCTTGTGGTGGGCTCAGGAATGTCAACTAAACAAGGGACTCTCTGTGACCCGACCAGAGGCGAGTCGGATCCTAACGACGGATGCCTCGGACTTGGCTTGGGGAGCACACTTCAATGGGAAATGGATACAAGACGTGTGGCCTCCCAAACTACTACATTTGCATATCAACATGAAGGAGATGTTAGCAGTCCAATTTGCTTTGATGGCCTTCAAGGACCTACTTCAGCCAGGACAGGTGTTGATTCAAACAGACAACACAACAGTCATGTGGTACATCAACAAGCAGGAGGGAACTCATTCCTACCCTCTTTGCAGGCAAGCAATGATTTTGTGGGAGACTGCTCTGAGTTTGCAAATCAATCTTCAAGCACGGTTTCTGCCAGGAGCACAGAACTCCCTAGCAGATGTATTGAGCAGGCAAATTGTGGATCCCCACGAGTGGAAACTGGATCCTCAGGTTTTCAAACAATTGACTGTGGCTTGGGGAACTCCAGAGATAGATCTGTTCGCTTCTCCACTGAATTTTCAACTATCAAAATTTTGCACAAAGATGTTCCACCCAGATGCTTGGAAAGTGGATGCTCTATCTTTCAGTTGGAACAACCTTCACGTTTATGCTTTTCCTCCTCTGCCTCTTCTCCCCAAGGTACTCTTGAAAGTCAGGCGGGACAAGCCTTGCATGATTCTAATAGCACCGGATTGGCCACGTCAACATTGGTATCCTCTGCTGAGGAGTTTAATCCAGGAGCCTCCTTGGCTTCTGCCACAGGTTCCTCATTTGTTGTCCCAGTCAAACAATCATTTTCTCAATGTTCAGGTGCAGTCCCTGCATCTGACAGCCTGGCGTATTCTGTGATAGAGCTGGTGGGGTCTCAGCTTCCTCAACAGATTTTAGATGTCATTTTGGAAGCCAGGCGGCCTAGTACTAGAAAAGTTTATGCTGATAAATGGAAGAGATTTTTTCTTTGGAGCACAGCAAAGGGCTTTGATGTTTCAGTGCCTAATTTGAGTTTTGCACTACAGTATCTTACTGAATTACTGGACAAGGGTTTGTCATTCTCTTCTGTGAAGGTTCATGCTGCAGCCATTTCTGCTCACTATGATTGTGACCCTCCTTTATTTTCTCATCCTTTGTTCAAACAATTTCTTAGAGGGGCAAAGAATATAAGACTCCCACGTAGAGCTCCTACTCCTTCCTGGGATCTCAATTTTGTTTTGGAGAAACTTACTTTACCTCCTTTTGAACCTGCAGCTACGTCTGAATTGAAGTTTTTGTCTTGGAAGACTGCTTTTTTGTTGGCCATTACTTCTGCTAGGAGGGTATCTGAATTGCAGGCACTCATGGCAGTTGAACCCTTTCTGATATTTCATAAGGATAGAGTTTCTTTTGAACTAACCCTACTTTTATGCCTAAAGTGATTTCTAATGTGGCCTTGAACCAGTCTATTCATTTGCCTACTTTTTATGCTGATCCCCAAAATAAGGGGGAAAAACTCTTGCATTCTTTGGATATCCACAGGCAGTTACGTTACTATTTGAGCAGAACTAAGGAGTTCAGACAGACTCAACAGTTATTTGTTTCTTTTGCTTTGTGTTCACAAGGGAAAGCTGTTTCGAAGCAGACTATTTCAAAGTGGATTGGTCAATGTATTGCTTTTTGTTATTCTCATCATGGGAAGAATGTTCCTGCTGGGATCAGACCTCATTCTACTAGGGCTACGGCCACATCTGCTTTTTTGAGGGGTGTAGCTACTAAGGATATTTTAGAGGCAGCTACTTGGAGTTCAGTGCACACTTTTACTAAGCATTACCATCTCCCTCTTCATTCCAAGTCCAGGGCTGGGTTTGCCTCTGCAGTTTTACAGGGCATGTTAGCAGCTCCTAATGCTATTTAGTTTGCCAGCCTCCCTTTTCCTTTGTTTTGGGATTCTACCCACAGGTTATGACTGCAGCAATGTGAGACGAAGAACATAGTACAGTTTTGTACCTACCATAAATGTAGATGTTCGAGGATCTACATTGCTGCAGTCCTATTTTCCCTCCCTCCTTCCCCTCTATAGTTGGTGGTGGCTGTGTTTTCTATTTTAAGATGGTCTTTATTTTCACACTGGTAGTTGTTGGGCGTGTACTTTTTTGGCTCTGGCCTTCTTTCATTCTTAGGCCTTCTGACATCTGGGGCAAGAAAGACTGAGGATATGGCGTCGGTCTTGCGCTTATGTACTACGACGTACTGACGTCAGCTCTAAGCGACAATGACCGACGCCAGCCTAGCTCTTTGGTATTCGGGCCGATCGAGGACAGCGGACTACCCACAGGTTATGACTGCAGCAATGTAGATCCTTGAACATCTACATTTATGGTAGGTACAAAACTGTACTTTTCTCAAACCTTTTTCTGTTTGAGAACCCCCCCCCCCTTCCCCTTTTACTTGGCAGAAAGCTGGACTTCCGCTTATAAACATGCATCCAGAGCAGAGGATATAGAAAATCCCTTTGCGTTCATTACATATTGATAATCACACTTGTATGCCTCAGTACCCCAGCATGAGGTAATTTACAGGGGGAAAAACACTGGTGGTTTTCATTGAATTAGTTCTATTAAGTAACCTGGTTTGGATCTTCACTGTTAAAGTAGAGTGAACTTTATAGATGTTCTTCGTGTTTCACTGTTGCATTCATTACATTTGGGTAATCTGCTGGCAGGTTGCCCTCAGTCGGCCTGATTAACAAAGTCTTGGGTCCTGCGTCGGTTGCTGTCCCTTCCATGACATCAGGTCGTCAGGGGTATAAAACATGCATCTGATGTCACTGCATCAGTCTTTCTTGCTGTGCGGTGCCCAAAGCAGAAGCAGTTCGCAAGTGCCGGTCGGCCGACTCCTGAAATTTTCATTTTCGAGTTTCAGAACCGAAGTCTTCAACTTCAAGCTAAGTACCCCGTCGGGGAAACGTTTTCTTCCTCCTTACCGATGTCCGTAAAAGTTAATAATTGCATTACTTGTGGAAAGCAAATACCTCACAAAAATTTTCATTCATACTGTATTCCTTGTCCAGGCCCTGACCACAACATACCTTGCTGTCGGTTTTGTGCTTTATTTAATCAGCATACTATCCATCGTCTGTACATTTTTGCCTCTAAATATTTCGGTTCACGGTTTAATTATCCAGAAATGTCGTCGGTTAGCCATCCGACTACTGGGATTCCGAAAAAATGCAAAGATAGACTGAGACAGGCCGCCGAGGTCCAAAACTGCCGACAATGCTTCTCCTAAGCCAGTCTCCAGTTCGCCAGTACTCAGACACTTTCGCAGCCCCTGATACCCGCTACTTCTGATTCGCAGGCCTCTACTGAGACCCATTTGGAGTCTGGTATGTCGCGAGAGACTTCACCTATGGAACCCGCGGATGTCTCTATCTTGGATGGGTGCGGAGCCGCTGTGCAGGCACCGGCTTCTGAGGGTGTATTTAGACCTGCAGACTTGCATATTAAAAATACTCCACCTTTATTACGAAGACGTAAATCTCGATCTATGTCTAAAAAACCAACGCCCAGGCCACATGTGCAGGCCTCTATGCCTAAAAAACAAATGATCAAAATGGCTGAAGATCTAATTACTCTAGTCAAGGGTAGTCAAACCCCCCCCCCCCCTGCCTCTAAGAGGCCTAGGGCTGAGCTTGATTAGGAATCTTCTGATCAAGTTTGTTTCTTCTGACTCTTCTAATGACCTGGATTTATCCATACCTACTTGTGAGGATTCTGATGCAGAGGATTCCATTCCCTCTGCTTACCCTCCTAAGGATTTTTCTTTTGGGGAAACTTTACATATCTTAAGGGAGCATTTCCACTGGGAAAGTCAGGAATTTTCTGATTCAAAAAAGAGGCTTAGGGATTTCCTTCTTCCTCAGCATAGGCCCTTGGCTATACTTCCTGTACTAGACATTGTTGTTTGTGTTTTCGGAATCCAGTATGGCCCCTGATTCCCTGCCTCCGGCTCCTAGTAAACCTGACAGATACTGCAGAGTTCCTGAGTCCCACATGTTCCTTTTCAAAAATCCTGTTGCAGATCCAGAAACCATTTCTCAGGGGCCCAAAGGCATTAAGGCATCTACTGCTAAAAATCCTACCCCTTCTGATAGAGACTCCAGGGCGCTGGATAGATGGAGTAAGAAGGTTTATATTTCTGCAACCTTGGCAATCAGGGCTTTAAACTGCCAATGTCATGTGTTAAAATATCAACAGCGTATTATTGGACTGCTTAAACAGAAAATGATGTTGATTCCTGACTCTGTGGAAAATAAAGATTTACAGGATTTATTGCATTCTGCTGAACAAGTTGGAAAACATACTTTGCAATGTGGTTTTGATTCTTTAGAGGCCTCCTGCAGGGCTACTGTTACTGGGTCTGTGCTTAGAAGGCATGCTTGGCTTAAGGAGCAATCTTTGCCTGATCATGTTAAAGCAAAATTGTTGGATGCTCCTTTAAATCAGGACAGTCTGTTTGGCAATAAGGCTGAAGAAGTTCTAAAAAGATGGAAGATAAAGCTAAATCTATGCAAACTGTTAAAGATTTCTTACAAGTGCAACCTCCAAGCTTTAGTAGGCACTGGCCTGCTAAGAATTGTTTTTTTTCCATCTCCTTCCAGATCCTCTCAAGCCAAACCCAGACGCACCAAAAGCACCAGGTTTCAGTCCCAGGGGACTCTCAGAACTAAGCAATGGGAGGCCTCCACATGTTCCTCGTGTTTCACTGTTGCAGTCATTACATTTGGGTAATCCTGCTGGCAGGTTGCCCTCAGTTGGCCTGAATTCAGAAGTCCTGGGTCCTGCGTCGGCTGCTGTCGCCCCTTCCCCGACACCAGGTCGTCAGGGGTATAAAAGATGTGTCCGATGCCATTTTCTTCAGTCTTTATTGCCGCGCGGTGCTCGAAGCAGAAGCAGTTCGCAAATGCCGGTCAGCAGACTCCTGAGATTTTTGTGTTAGAGTTTCAGATCCAAAGTCTTCTATAAAGCTAAGTACCCTGTTGGGGAAACTTTTTTTCTTGCTCTAGACCGATGTATTTCTTGTGGGAAGCAAATACCTCTAAGGACTTTCATTCTTACTGTATTCCTTGCCTAGGCCCTGACCATAACATTTCAGGTTGTTGGTTTTGTGCCCAATTTAACCAACGCACTATTAAGCATCGGTATGATTTTGCATTAAACTATTTTGGACGCAGGTTTAATTATCCAGAAATGTTGTCGGAGAGCCATCCGATTACCGGAGTTCACAAAAAATACAAAGAAAAAGACCACCGATGCCCAAAACCAACGACGAAGCTTCTCCTAAGCCAGTTGCCGGTTCTCAGTGAGGTGCTTTCGCAGCCCCTGACACCTGCTATTTTAGAGTCGCAGGCCGCTACCGACTCCCACGTAGAGTCGGCTATGCCACTGGAAACTCAAGGTATTGGAGCCTCGGACGCTATTCCTTCAGGTGGGTCCGGAGCCGCTGAGCAGGCACCAGCTTCTGAAGGTGTATTCAGACCTAAACATCTATACATTAAACCGACTTCAAAGGCAAAGATTAAAGCACCTTCAAAGACAAAGAAGCAAACCCAAGAGCCACATGGACAGGCCTCCCTAGGCAAGAGACTGACTTCCATTTCTTCTGATCAGGAATATTCTCTTCCCCCCTATGAGGATTCTGATGCTGAAGAAATCTATACCTTCTGCTTCTCCGCCTGAGGACTATTCTTTTGGGGTGACCTTGCATACCATGAGGGAGCATTTCCACTGGGAGAGCCAAGATTTTTCAGAATCTAAAAAGAGGCTCATGGATTTCCTTTTACTACCTCAACACAAGCCACTGGCCATCCCACCTGTGTTAGACATTGTAGATGTGTTTTCGGAGTCTAGTCTTACACCTGACTCCTTCCCTCCAGCTCCTGTTAAGCCAGACAGATTTTACAGGGATCCTGACTCTCATAAATTCCTTTTTAAAAATCCTGCTGCAGACCCAGAAACTTTCTCAGGATCCCAAGGAGTTAAGGCTTCCGCTGCAAAAAACCCTACCCCTTCTGACAGAGATTCTAGGGCACTGGATAGATGGGGACAAAAGGTTTACACATCTGCTACCTTGGCTATAAGGGCCTTAAACTGTCAGTTTCATATGCTCAAATATCAACAACATGTCATGGCATTGCTTAAACAGAAAATGTTGTTAAACACTGAATGTGCAGAAAACAAGGAAATGCAGGATTTGTTGCATGCAGCTGAACAAGTTGGAAAGCATACTTTGCAATGTGGTTTTGATTCTTTAGAGACCTCCTGCAGGGTTGCAGTGACAGGTTCTGTTAAGAGGCATGCTTGGTTAAAGGAACAAAATTTGCCTGATCATGTTAAAGTTAAATTATTAGATGCACCTGTACAGCATGATACTTTGTTTGATGTTAAGGCAGAAGAGGTGTTAAAGAAAATGGAGGACAAAGCTAAATCTATGCAAACGGTCAAAGATTTTTTACAAGTATAGCCACCTAGGTTTAGTAGACACTGGCCAACAAAGAATTGGTCCTTTCCTGTGTCAGACCTCAAAGGGGCAGAACCAGATGCCCTAGAGGCAGATCCCAGGCGCAAGGTTCATTCCGCTCAAAACAGTGCGGTGCTTCTACTTACAAAGTTGGAAAAGACAAATCACAACTATTCAGGAAACAGTCCCAATGACTTCCCTTTGGCTGCACCAAGCACTTATCTCCTGGCAGCACCCTAGGGGGAAAATTAGCACTTTTTCCTCAAAATTGGCACATTATAACTCAGGACAAGTGGGTCTTAAATATCATGTCACAAGGCTGCAAGTTCCATTTCCATACCCTGACAAAGGTAAACGGATGGCCAGATCTGCCAAAAAATCAATGGGCAGAGGCACAAAAACAAATCTCATCCCTCATGGACATGGGGGCCATTCAACTAGTACCAGAGCAAGAGCAGGGACGAGGATTTTACTCAAGACTGTTCTTGGTACCCAGAAAGGACAAGGCCTGGAGGCCAATACTGGACCTATCTAGTTTGAACACATTCCTGGACATACCAAAATTCAAGA
Source organism: Protopterus annectens (assembly GCF_019279795.1). Lineage (NCBI taxonomy): Eukaryota > Metazoa > Chordata > Ceratodontiformes > Protopteridae > Protopterus > Protopterus annectens. The sequence continues at coordinate 264,827,379 of NC_056735.1, read as the reverse complement.
TGTTGACTTTGCAGCAGCTTCTGCCCATGCTGGTCAACAACGCTTGGCTTGTGACTTTAGACCTAAAAGAGGCATACCTGCATGTCCCAATCAGACAAATATGCAGAAGATATCTCGGATTCAAGGCTGGCTCAATGCATTACAAATTCTCTGCACTGCCCTTTGGCTTATCTACTGCGCCCAGGGTCTTTACAAAGTGCCTGGCACCAGTAATTGCATTCTGCAGACAGAGGAATACAGATATATCCTTACTTGGACGACTGTTTAATTCAAGCAGAGAACAAGGACATTCTTATACAGCATCTGACGTTTGTGAAAAGACTTCTAACATGCTTAAGGGTACACAGTCAACGAAAAGAAATCAAAACTAGTACCCTCTCAAGAGATAATATTCCTGGGTGCAAGTTTAAACACAACTGCTCAGATGGCTTATCTCACGCCAGACGCACAAAGGCAACTGACTACCTATTTCAAAATGTTGGCAACAAAGGCCCAGTTATCTGCAAGAAAAATTCTGCAGGCTTAAGGCTTCATGGCATCCTGCATCCTACTAATTCCATACGCAAGACTGCATATGAGGAAACTTCAGTGGTAACTAAAAAGTGTTTGGACTCGACATTGCTACAACCTAGAAACAATGATTACTCTCATTCCCTGCCTGCAACAGGAGTTTCGATGGTGGGCAAAGGCTTGTCACCAAAACAAGGGGCAGCCATTCATATTACCCCCAGCCAGGCAGACACTAACAACGGATGCATCAGATTATGCCTAGGGTGCCCACATGGCAGGAAGATGCATTCAGGGCACATGGTCTCCAAACCAAATGCATCTACATATCGATTAAAAAGAGATGTTAGCAGTTCAAAATGCCCTGACAGCCTTCAAGGACCTACTTCATCCAGGACAACTACTGATAGACAACACCACGGTCATGTGGTACATAAACAAGCAGGGGAGCACAAATTCTTACCCCCTTTGCAGTCTAGCCATGACTTTGTGAGACACAGCATTGGCTTACCAAGTACATCTGCAGGCACAATTCCTGCCAGGAAGGAAAAATACTCTGGCAGACGAACTAAGCAGAAACCTCATGGATCCCCACGAGTGGCACCTGGATCCACAAATCTTCAGCATAAGGAAATGGGGATGCCCGGACATAGATCTATTTGCCTCCCCTCACAACTACCAACTAAAAAGATTCTGCACAAGGATTTGACACCGATAAGCATGGAAAGTGGACGCCCTATCTTTCAGCTGGAAAAACCTATCCGTATATGCATTTCCCTCCTCCCCAAGGTACTCCTAAAGGTCAGACAGGAGAAGCCAAGGATGATACTGATTGCCCCAGACTGGCCCCGCCAGTACTGGTATCCAGAACTAAGGAGCTTGTCTCAATGCCCAGCATGGACCTTACCTCAAATACCTCATTTACTGTCCCAGCAAAACAATCAGATCCTGCACAGCCAACTCAGGACTTTAAACCTGGCGGCATGGCGGATAATGTAGTCATACAAAACACACCTCTCAGTAAAGCTGTGATGGATGTCATTTTGGAGGCCAGAAGGCCTACTACTAGAAAATCTTACGCTGGAAAATGGAAGAGATTCTGTGCTTGGAGCCAGGCACAAGGAACGGATAACACCTGTTTCAAATATTCCTCAGATTTTGCAATACTTAACTGAGATGCTGGACAAAGGTCTATCTTTTTCATCTATTAAAATTCATGCCTCTACCATTTTGGCTCATTAAAATACAGAGCCACCACTCTTTTCTCATCCCTTACTTAAAACAGTACGTCAGAGGAGCCAAAAATTTAAGGCCTCCAAGGAGATCACCAATGCCTGCATGGGACCTCAACTATGTCTTGGAAAAACTCACCCGACCTCTTTTTGAGCCAGCTGCTACTGCTGATATAAAGTTTTTATCCTGGAAAACAGCTCTGCTTCTAGCAATAACTTCTGCAAGACCAGTTTCAGAGCTTCATGCACTCATGGCTGTGGAACCTTTCATAATTTTTTATCCAGACAGGGTCTCTCTCTGAGGACAAACCCAACATTTATGCCCAAGGTGGTGTCCAGTGTGGTCCTTAACCAAACTATTCATCAGCCAACTTTTTATCCAAATCCACAGAACAAGGAGGACAGAATTCTGCATTCTTTGGATGTACACAGACAGCTTAGATTCTACTTGGACAGAACCAAAGTTTTCAGAAAGACGGAACAATTACTAGTGGCATATGCTGCAGGATCACAAGGAAAGGCTATCTCAAAGCAGACTGTTTCAAAGTGGATAGGCCACTACATTCGTTTCTGCTACTTACACCATGGCAAGCCAGAGCGTAAGGGCATTAGGCCACATTCAACCAGAGCTGCAACCACTTCAGCAGCCTTTCTCAGGGGAGTACCAACCAAGGACATTTTAGAGGCTGCTACTTGGAGTTCAGTGCATACCTTTACAAAGCACTATCATCTGCCATTCTACTGTAAATCCAGGGCAGACTTTGCCGCTGCAGTTCTGCAGGGCCTCATAGCCACTCCTAATGCTGTTTAGCACCTCATCCATAGCTTTGGGACTCTACCCAAATGTAATGACTGCAACAGTGAAACACGAAGAACATAGTACAGTTGTGTACACTTACCATAAATGTAGATGTTCGAGTGTATTCACTGTTGCAGTACAGGTTACCCACCCACCATCCCCCTTTTCTTCTGATGGAACCTTTCTTTCCTTCTCTGATTTATACAACCTTTGTGGTGTATTTGCGTGTAGATGAAGGTAAAGTTTATATTGGTGCATGTATTTATATGTATATCAATTTTGGCTACCGTTTTAGGGGGCACCTGACATCTCGGGCAAGAAAAACTAAAGAAAATGGCGTCTACCGCATCTTTTATACCCCTGACGTCAGGGAAGGGGCAACAGCAGCCGATGCAGGACCCAGGACTTTGGAATTCAGGCTGACTGAGGGCAACCTGCCAGCAGGATTACCCAAATGTAATGAACAGTGAATACACTCGAACATCTGCATTTATGGTAAGTGTACACAACTGTACTTTCCAAATCTGGAAATAAGACACCCCCCCCCCCCAATGGTAAACTGTCTCAATTACTTTCTTTTAAAATTATCAAGCAGTTACCTTTTAGCCTCCCCTTTGTGGGGAAAGAATGCTCTTCATGCAAAGAACTGGGAAATCATAATCCAGGACAAATGGGTTTTAAATATAGTGTCCCAGGGATATAGATTTAATTTCCACACGTTGACAACATCAAACTGGTGGCCAGACCTGCCCCCAAATCAGTGGACAGAGGCTCAAAAACAAGTACTATCCCTCTTACACATGGGGGGCTATTCAACCAGTACCAGAAGAGGAAAAGGGACAAGGTTTTTATTCCAGGCTTTTTCTGGTACCCAGAAAAGACTAATCATGGCGACCAATTCTGGACCTGTTTACTCTAAACACCTTTCTAGACATTCCAAAATTCAAGATGCTGACTCCTCACCAATTACTTCCTATGCTAGGCAAAGATGCCTGGTTGGCAACTCTAGATTTAAAAGAAGCATACCTACACATTCCAATCAGGGAATCTTGCAGAAGATACCTACACTTCAAAGCAGGCTACTTGCATTATCAGTTCTCTGCACTGCCCTTTGGCTTGTCTACTGCGCCCAGGGTATTCACAAAGTGCCTAGCTCCAGTTATTGCATTTTGCAGGCAAAGAAATATTCAAATATGTCCATACCTGGACGATTGTGTAATTCAGGCAGAAAACCAAGGCATACTTCTAAATCATCTGGCGTTTGTAAAAAGGGTTCTAACTTGTCTTGGGTACACCATAAACGAAAATAAATCACAACTGGTACCCTCCCAACAGATTACATTCCTGGGTGCAAGCTTGAATACAACTGCCCAGATGGATTTCCTCACGCCAGAGAAGCAAATTCATTTGGTAACTTACTTCAAACAAGTGGTCACAAAAATCCTGCTATCTGCAAGACAAATGCTGCAGGCCTTGGGGTTCCGGGCCTCCTGCATTCTTCTAATTCCATTTGCAAAACTGCATATGAGGAAACTACAGTGCTACTTAAAAAGTTTATGGAGTCAACATTCTCACAGCCTGGAAACAATGATTCCTATCATAACTTGCCTACGCCTGGAATTCCTATGGTGGGCAGAGGTTTGCCACCAGAACAAGGGACTGCCATTCACACTACCCCCTGCCGCCCAAACTCTAACTACAGATGCATCATACTATTCATGGGGGGCTCACCTGGCAGGGAAGTGCATTCAGGGCAAAAGGAACCCAAATCAAATGCACCTACATATCAGTCAAAAAGAAATATTAGCTGTACAGAATGCTCTGACAGCCTTCAAGGACTAAATTCTTCCAGGACAACTAATGGTAAAGACTGACAACACCACGGTTATGTGGTACATAAACTAGCAGGGGGGTACACATTCTTACCTCCCTCTGCAGACTAGCCATGGCATTGTGGAACACAGCCTTGAGCTACCAAGTGCACCTACAGGCTCAATTCCTGCCAGGAAAATTGAATACACTGGCAGACAGACTAAGCAGAAATCTCATGGACCCACACGAGTGGAAACTGGAACCACGGATTTTCAACATGTTGACAAGCAAATGGGGGAGCCCAGACACAGATCTCTCTGCCTCCCCCGGAACTACCAGTTGGACAAGTTTTGCACAAGGACTCCCCACAAAGAAGCCTGGAAAATGGATGCTCTGTCCTTCAGCTGGAAAAACCCATCAGTCTACGCCTTTCCCCCTCTGCTCTCCAAAGTTCTGCTAAAAGTCAAACAGGACAAACCAAGAAAGATTTTGATTGCTCCAGACTGGACACAAACACTGGTACCCACTCCTGCACAGTGTGTCACAAATATCTCCATGGCACTGCCTCAGACCCCTTCCTTGCTGTCTCAGCAGGAGAACCAAATTCTGCACCCTCACCTTCCAACATTGAACCTTGCAGCCTGGCTAACCACTTAAATTCACCCTTATCCCTCAGCAAACCTGTGATGGATGTCATCTTGGGAGGTGAGAAGGCTTAGTACTAGAAAATCTTATGCTGACAAATGGAAAAGATTCTGTGCCTGGAACCAGTCTTTAGGGATGAGCACAGCAACACCCAATTTACCTCAGATTTTGCAATACTTAACTGAGATGCTTCACAAAGGGCCTGTCTTTTTCCTCTATTAAAATCCACGCTTCAGCTGTTTCAGCTCACTGTAACACATAACCACCCCTCTTCTCTCATCCCCTGCTCAAGCAGTATCTCAGAGGGGCAAAGAACTTGAGACCACCCAGGAGAGCCCAAACCCCTGCCTTGGACCTTAACTTTGTTTTGGAGAAGCTCATTCTACCTCCTTTCGAGCCAGCTACTACTGCAGACTTAAAATTTCTTTCTTGGAAAACGGCCTTCCTTTTAGCAATCACTTCAGCTAGAAGGATATCTGAATTACAGGCCCTTATGGCAGTGGAGCCTTTCATCATCTTTCATGCGGATGGGGTATCTCTGAGGACCAATCCATCCTTCATGCCCAAGGTGGTTTCCAGTGTGGCTCTTAATCAGTCCATTCATTTGCCAACCTTTTTTCTCAATCCACAGAGCAAAGGGGAATGTATTCTGCATTCCTTGGATATGCACCGACGATTTAGATTCTACTTGGACAAGACTAAATCTCGAAGAAAATCTGAACAATTGCTGGTAGCATTTGCTGCAGGGGCAGAGGGGAAGGCTATTTCTAAACAAACCATTTCTAAATGAATAAGCCATTGCATTAATTTCTGCTATAAGCACCATGGAAAACCTTTCCCCCAGGGGATCAGATCTCACTCCACCAGGGCTGCATCTACTTCTACAGCCTTTCTCAGAGTTGTTCCTATGAGGGATATTCTAGAAGCTGCTACTAAAATCCTTATGAGGTATTTGTTTCCCACAAGTAATGCAATTATTAACTTTTACTGACATCGGTATGGAGCAAGAAAAAGTTTCCCCAATGGGGTACTTAGCTTTAATTGAAGACTTCGGTTCTGAAACTCGGATTCGAAAATTTCAGGAGTCTGCCGACCGGCACTTGCGAACTGCTTCTGCTTCGGGCACCGTGTGACAAGAAAGACTGAAAAAATGGTGTTGGCTGCCTGTTTTATACTCCTGACGTCATAGGAGACAGCAACCGACGCAGGACCCAAGACTTTGATATTCAGGCCGACTGAGGGCAACCTGTCAGCAGATTTCCCAAATGTAATGACTGCAACAGTGAATACACTCAAACATCTACATTTATGGTAATTGTACACGACTGTACTTTGTTGTACTAAGTCTTGGGAATTCCAGTTTGCAGGAGTTCATGGTCAGCTGAATACCAGCTGGTGGACAACCCCCCCCCTGTTCTTCGTCAGAACATCAGTGTTATAAAGGAACCATCAGCTGACACCATATTAAGTTCAGTCTTGCCATTTCAGTCCTATGTGGAATGTTTTCAGGTGCATAGTTGGTTCATCATTAAGGCCTGAGACCAGGGATTCATTAAATCTAAACATTCCTTTAGAGAACCTTTTTTTTTATTCCATTGTTGGGCTTCTTTCTGATGAAGTTCAGTAACTGCTTTAAATGGGGAAAACATATTCCACACAAGAAGCTTTCATTCCTGTTGCTTGTTTTGCCTTTGCCCTGAACACAACATCCCTAATTATCTGTTTAGTTTCTATTTTAATGATGGGTCTACTAGTCATAGGATGGGACTCCCTCTGTAGAGATATTCGTGTGCACACAATGTCTTCTGGTCCACAGGCAAGCATCCCTAAATAAATGGGGGGAAAAAAAAGCAGCAAAAAGAAGCATTTGTAGGAGAATGATGATAGAAAAGCTGATGACACCGTAGTGATGTCCATCTCCCCAGCGGGCTTGAAATTTTTGATTCAGATATGAGGTGCATTTGTAGCCCCCATACCAACAACTAGTGGGATTTGACTCCTCTAGCATAACCCCAGATAAGGTTGCCATTTCTTTATCTCCTTCTACATTCTCATGAGCTGGAATTGGGTCAGGATTAGTAGGGTCAGGGACTGCTTTGCAGGTTCTTGCTTTACAACTCGTGTTCCTCGGTTACAGAGGAAGTGTGTGGAATCCCTGTGGTGACAGTCTGGGAAGATCTTGGCGGACAGTTTGAAGGCACTGCCATCTGTTCTTATCCCGAGGCCTTGCTATATACTAGCCTGAGACCCAAGACTCTTAAGTCAAAGTGGCATCTCTGGTTGACCCAGCCTTCACTACCTGAATCACCAGCCCAAATCCAACAGGGACGGTCAGAGTGGCTTAGGATTTCATGGACATCATGAAATTGACTGCCTGACCTGGAAAGGGGGCTTATATATGGCAGGAGCTGCTTGTGGAAAAAGAAAAGGGATGTCACCTCCCGACGGACTCAGATTCCTGCTATTTTGTTTAGAGGAGGAACTGGCATATGTAGAGCACTTACCCTCCTACCAATATCTTAACACAGTTTCTGAAGACATCTTGTCCTCTGTTTCATCTCCTAAGGACTTATCTTTTGGGGACTTCCTTCACAGAATGAAGGAGTTATTCCATTTGGGAGCCTAGAGAGATCTCTTAGAAGGCCCATCTGTACTTGTTCTGAGCCTGAGTCTACCTGAACTAAAACCTTTGGTGATTCTTAAAGTCCATGAAGTATTGGATGATGTGTTCTCAAACATGTAGTTGCAGCCTGATTACCTATCCCCTGTTCCAAGGAAGCCAAGCTGCTTTTATAAACATTTTTACTGGAACCCACTGGTGGACCTAGCTGTAGTGTCTCTGGAGTCAACCAAGGTCAAGCATTGCATCCTCCTTGTCAAATGATAGGGAAAGTAGGAAACTAGACTGATTTGGCAAGAAAACATACACTTTTGCTATCCTGGCAATGAGCACTCTCAACTTTCAGTTCTGCATGCTCAAATAGCTTTGAGTTTGTACAGGAACTGATTAAAGCTAAGACAGAGTGGATTCTAGATAATAGCCTCAAGAAAGACATCCAGGAACTGACTAGCATTGGCCTTCAGGTGTTCAGACATGCACTTAAATATGGCTGTGATGCTCTAGATGCATTGCATGGCAGCTACTACACGGTCTACAACTGGGAGACATGCTTTGCTGAGGAATCAGCCCCTCTCAGACCACGTTAAAGTTGAACTTGCACCCTCAGACTTATGACCTCTTGCTAAGAAAGTGTTTTAGACCCTGGATGAATAGGAGGAGATTATGAAGCCTGTCGAGGGGCTTCATCTTTCCCCTCCCCTACTAGATACAACAGAAACTGTCTCCAGTCTTAGCTCTTTCCCCTCAAACAAACCAAAGCATTCCAAGGGGAAAAGGACCAAGTTCCGTAAAAAGTGGCAACAGGACTCTTGCCTGAGACTTGAAGGGGGGACTAAGGACTCAGAAATCATAGTGAGCAGCTATTACTAATCTAAGCACCCCACTTCCCCTTAAAAATCCCACCTCAGCTGCAAACCTCTTACCTCAGCCCACTTGGCTAGAGGGGAGGTTTTCCAATTGCCTGGGAACAACACCCAGGATAAGTTGATGCTCCAAACTGAAAAGAAAGGCAGCTACTTGCAACTTTGGAGGATTCCTTCTTTTTTGAGAACACCTTCAGTTGCAAAACAGACACGTTCCCCATCAGATATAGAACGTTCTGCAACAGGGATCCATTCAGTTATTTCCTCCAAAAGAAGCGGGCGGAGGTTTCTATTAAGGGCTATTCCTGGTCCCCAGAAAAAGGGGTCATGGAAATCCATTTGGGCCTTTGCAGGCTGAATGTGGTATCAAAGTTCAAAATGCTTATAAACTTCTATCTCTAATCATTTAAGGGGCATAGATTGTAACCCTGGACTTGAAGGATGCCTGCAGGGGAACACAATGTTCCTAAGCACCAAAGCAGGGAGATCCCACTTCCAATCCTTCTCAGTCAGAACAGAGACTCTGCCAAATCCCTGGACTTCACTATTTGGATAATATGTCCTCAGATGTTCTTCGTGTTTCACTGTTGCAGTCATTACATTTGGGTAATCTGCTGGCAGGTTGCCCTCAGTCGGCCTGAATTCCAAAGTCTTAGGTCCTGTGTCAGTTGCTGTCTCCTCTTCCATGACATCAGGTCGTCAGGGGTATAAAACTTGCAGCCGACGCCATTTTCTTCAGTCTTTTCTGCCGCGGGTTGCCTGAAGCAGAAGCATTTCACAAGTGCCGGTCGGCCGACTACTGAAATATTCGAGTTTGAGTTTCAGAACCTAAAGCTAAGTACCCCATTGGGGAAACTTTTTTCTTGCTTTTTACCGATGTCAGAAAAAGTTAATAATTGTATTACTCGTGGGAAGCAAATACCTCATAAGGATTTCCATTTATTTATTTATTTATTTATTTATTTATTTATTTTACATTTGTTAACCGGGGATGTCTGAGCCGAAAAGGCCCTTTTTCAGCAGAGACCCGGGGAGAAAAGCTCCACAAAGAAAAATTACAGACACATTTAGTTATTTAGACATGATCAGTATACACGCAAATTACAAGAGACATGTTTTTACTGTGGTATGCGGCACATAAACAGTTACAGTGGAGAGAACAAACAAAAAATATTAATTTTAAAAATAAAGGTAATTAATAGATGTTCTTCATCCCACATTGCTGCAGTCCTAACACTTGGGTAGTCCGCTGTCCCTCGGTCGGCCCGAATATTAGAGTATAAGGCTGACGTCGGTCAAGGCGCATTTGACTGACATCAGAACGTCAGGGTACAAATGCGCATGACCGACGTCATATCCTCAGTCTTTTTTGCCGCATGGTCCGATGCAGAAGCAGTGTTGCAAGTGCCGCTGGCGTTCTGAAATTTTTCAATTGGAGTTTCAGACCGAAGTCAGAGTTGGTTAAGTACCCGTTAGAATATTTTGGTTTTTTCTTGCCTCAGTGGTTTACCGGATGTCAGAAAAAGTGAATAACTGTATTTCTTGTGGGAAACAGATACCGCATAGGGATTACCATAATTTGTGTATACCTTGTTTAGGACCTGAGCACGACGTTGTTGGATGCCGCTTTGTGCTAGGTTTAATAAACGCACTATAAAGCGGAGGTTGGATTGTGCAAGGTTGGTCTTTGGGAAGCGGTGTAATTACAAAATGCCGTCGGATGCTCCGACGCCGGCTTCCTCTAAGAAGCGCAAGGACAAGGCAGTTAAACCTAGGTTAGAGGAGTCGTCCGAACCGGACGTCAGTTCTTTAGAGGCGTCAGTGGAACCGGTGGTTCCGACTGAGGCCTCTCTGGAGTCCCAGGGAGAAACTTTGATTTTACAGGATGTGGCCTCCCAGGAGGCAGGGCAGGCTGTAGGGGCTTCTCAAGTAACTGTACTCCCCTCCCTTCCTAAGGGGTCTAGGCCCTCTCTTTCTGCTTCCAAGGCTTCTCCTACAGGCAGGTCTAGTTTAGCTTCTGTGGGTGTCGCTCCCAGTTCTTCAGGTGCTGTGCCCAAGAAGCATATGCTCAAAATGGCAGAGGATTTAATTACTTTAATTAGAGGCTCTATGCCCCCTCCTGAAAAGAGGCCTAGGATGGAACCTGTGTTGGGGGATTATGAGCAGGCTTCGGATGTGTCTGAGTCTTCGGCTGAAGACTTGCAGGAGTATTCTCATTATTCTGATTCTGATGTGGATGATTCTACTCATTCTGCTTCTCCTCCTGAGGATTTTTCTTTTTCAGAGACCCTTCACTCCATGAGAGAGCATTTTAAATGGGAAGGTCAGGATTTCTCTGATTCCAGGAAAAGGCTTAGGGAATTTTTGTTTTTACCCCAGCATAGGCCTTTAGCTATACCTCCTGTTTTGAATGTGGTGGAAGATGTGTTTGCAGAGGCTTCTCTTAATCCTGATTCTTTGCCTCCTGCTCCTGTTAAACCAGATAGGTATTACAGGGTGCCTGAAGCTAATAAGTATCTTTTTAAGAGTCCTAGGGCAGACCCAGAAACTGTTAGCCAGGGGCCTAAGGGTGTTAAGGCTTCTGTTGTCAAGAATCCGGTTCCTGCAGATAAAGAGGCCAGGGCCTTGGATAGATGGGGAAAGAAAGTTTATACTTCTTCCACTCTAGCCATGAGAGCTTTGAATTGCCAGTTTCACATGTTGAAATATCAAAATTATCTCCTTTCTCAGTTGAAATCTAAGGTTGATGCTCTGGCGGAAGGTATTGACTGTAAAGAGTTACAAGATTTAGTGCATGTTTCTGAACAGGTGGGTAAGCATTCTTTGCAATGTGGTTTTGATGCTGTACAGGCCTCGTCTAGGGTGGCTGCCACTGGGTCAGTTCTTCGAGGCATGCCTGGCTGAGGGATCAAAATTTATCTGACCATGTTAAAACTAGAATTTTGGATGCCCCTTTGCAATCTGATGTCCTGTTTGGTTCTCCTGTTGAGGCAGTTTTAAAGAAAATGGAAGACAAGGCTAAGTCTATGCAGACTGTTAAAGATTTTTTGCAGGTTCAGCCTCCAAAGTTTAGTAGAAATTGGCCTACTAAAGGGTGGACGTATCCTTCTTATGACTCCCAGTCTAGGGGTAGATCTAGACGTGGCAGGGGCAGAGGTCAGGGCTCTTTCAGGCCTAGAACAGGGAGTTCTCCTGCACAGTCTACAAGTGAGGGCAGGGGTCAGTCCTTTCGTAAACAGACCCAATGACCTACCTTTTCAGCTGCCATATTCTTCTCGCCTGGCAGCACCTTTGGGAGGAAGGTTGGCACTTTTCAAAGAAAATTGGAGTTTGATTACCCAAGACAAATGGGTACTGGATATCATACATCACGGTTACAGGTTTTATTTCCATACCTTGCCTCCTTTCAAAGGCATGCCAGACATTCCTCCTCAACAAAGAATAGAGGCTCACAAGCAAATTTCACTGTTACTCCAAATAGGGGCCATACAGCCGGTTCCTATGCCAGAAAGGGGCCTAGGATTTTATTCTCGCCTGTTCCTAGTCCCAAAGAAGGGGAACACGTGGAGACCAATTTTGGATTTATCTGTCCTCAATACTTATCTGGACATTCCCAAGTTCAAAATGTTGACGTTGCAGCAGCTTTTACCTCTGCTGGGCAAAGATCATTGGATGGTAACTTTGGATCTCAAGGAGGCTTATCTTCATGTTCCTATCAGACTAAAGTGCAGGAAGTATCTGCGTTTTCGAGCTGGGACTTCTCACTATCAGTTCTCTGCATTGCCCTTTGGCTTATCTACTGCGCCCAGAGTGTTCACGAAAGTTCGGGCTCCAGTGATAGCTTTCTTCAGGCTAAAAGGTATACAGATCTATCCTTATTTGGACGACTGCCTGATTCTGGCTCAAGGAAGGGAAGAGCTTCTTCATCATTTGGAATATGTGATAGCAGTGCTAAGATGCCTGGGGTATTCTGTGAACGAAATAAAGTCCAGTCTAGTACCCTCTCAAGACATGTGCTTTCTGGGTGTGAGACTGAATACAGCATCCCAGATGGCCTTTTTAACCCCGGACAAACAAAAGAATCTATCCCTTTACTTCCTTCAGCTATCTCATCAGTCCGGGCTGACTGCAAGGACAGTCCTTCAAGCCTTAGGGTTCATGGCATCTTGTATTCTGGTGCTTCCCAATGCCAAACTGCATATGAGGAAGCTACGATGGTATCTCAAAATGTATGGACACAGCACTGCCAGGATCTGGACACTGTCATTCAAATAATACCTTGCATTCAAAAGGAATTTTTGTGGTGGGCTCAGGAATGTCACCTAAACAAGGGACTCTCTGTGACCCGCCAGAGGCGAGTCAGATTTTAACAACAGATGCCTCAGACATAGCTTGGGAGCTCATCTAAATGGAAAGTGGATACAAGACAAGTGGCCTGCCAGACTACAACATCTACATATCAACATGAAGGAGATGTTAGCAGTCCAGTTTGCATTAATAGCTTTCAAGGATTTACTTCTTCCAGGGCAGGTGTTGATTCTAACAGACAACACTACTGTCATGTGGTACATCAACAAGCAAGGGGAACACATTCTTATCCTCTATGCAGGCAAGCAATGATTTTGTGGGAGACTGCTCTCAGTTTACAACTAAATCTTCAGGCAAGGTTTCTGCTGCGAGCACAGAACTCCTTAGCAGACGTGTTAAGCAGACAAATCATGGATCCCCACGAGTGGAAACTGGATCTTCATGTATTTCAGAAATTGACAGTGTCCTGGGGAACTCCAGACATAGATCTGTTCGCTTCTCCACTAAACCACCAGCTGCCAAAGTTTTGCACAAAGCGGTTTCATCCCACAGCTTGGAAAGTGGATGCTCTTTCTTTCAGTTGGAAAAATCTTCATGCGTATGCCTTTCCACCTCTGCCTCTCCTCCCAAAGGTACTTCTGAAGGTCAGACAGGACAAGCCAAGGATGATTTTGATAGCTCCAGATTGGCCTCGACAGCATTGGTACCCACTACTGAGAAGTCTAGTACGGGAGCCTCCATGGCCTTTGCCTTTGATTCCACATCTGTTGTCCCAGGAGGACAGTCATTTGATCAATGTCAAACTTCACTCTCTTCACCTAACAGCATGGCATATTCTGTTTTAAACCATAAAGGGTCTCAACTTCCACAACAAGTTTTGAATGTGATTTTGGAAGCCAGAAGGCCTAGTACAAGGAAAGTGTACGCAGATAAATGGAAGAGATTTTTATTTTGGAGTGCAGCTAAGGATTTGGATGTTTCTGAGCCTGATTTAAGTGTGGCTCTTCAATATCTTACTGAGTTATTGGACAAAGGTTTGTCCTTCTCTTCTATTAAGATTCATGCTGCAGCAATTTCAGCTCACTACGATTGTGACCCACCATTGTTTTCTCATCCTTTATTCAAGCAATTTCTTAGAGGGGCAAAGAATATAAGACCCCCACGAAGAGCTCCTACTCCTGCTTGGGATCTCAATTTTGTGTTGGAGAAACTCACTCTACAACCTTTTGAGCCCGCAGCTACTGCTGAGTTGAAATATTTGTCATGGAAAACTGCTTTTTTGTTGGCCATTACCTCTGCAAGAAGGGTTTCTGAATTGCAGGCCCTTATGGCAGTTGAGCCTTTCTTAATTTTCCACAAGGATAGGGTATCTTTACGTACTAATCCTTCCTTTATGCCTAAAGTGGTTTCTAGTGTGGCTTTAAACCAAATTATTCATTTGCCTACTTTTTATGCAAATCCCCAAACTAAAGGGGAAAAGATTTTGCACACTTTAGATGTACACAGGCAGTTGCGATATTATTTGGACAGAACTAAAGGGTTCAGACAATCTCAGCAGTTATTAGTTTCTTTTGCTTTGTGCTCTCAGGGCAAGCCCTTGTCAAAACAAACTATTTCTAAGTGGATTGGATTTTGCATTGCTTTCTGTTATTCCCATCATGGCAAACAGATTCCAGCTGGGATTAGACCTCATTCCACTAGGGCTACTGCCACTTCAACAGCTTTTGAGGGGGTGGCTACTAAGGATATTTTGGAGGCAGCCACTTGGAGTTCAGTGCATACCTTCTCTAGGCATTACCACCTTCCATTGTACTCTAAATCCAGGGCTGGTTTTGCCACTGCTGTGTTGCAGGGCATTTTGGCAGCTCCTGCTTCATTATAATTTAGCCATCCTCCCTTACCTCTGCTTTGGGATTCTACCCAAGTGTTAGGACTGCAGCAATGTGGGATGAAGAACATAGTACAGTTTTGTACCTACCATAAATGTAGATGTTCAAGATCCACATTGCTGCAGTCCAATACCCTCTCCTTCCCCTCTGCTGTTTGAGGTGGTTGTGTGGGTTGGGTTATCCATCTGAGGTATATGGCATTTTGTATATATTGTATATATTATACATATTTTTGGTGTTAGGCTAGTTGGTTGTTTAGTTGTGGTCTATGGGTTTTGACCTTTCTTTTTAGGGTCTTCTGACATCTGGGGCAAGAAAAGACTGAGGATATGACGTCGGTCATGCGCATTTGTACCCTGACGTTCTGATGTCAGTCAAATGCGCCTTGACCGACGTCAGCCTTATACTCTGATATTCGGGCCGACCGAGGGACAGCGGACTACCCAAGTGTTAGGACTGCAGCAATGTGGATCTTCGAACATCTACATTTATGGTAGGTACAAAACTGTACTATTTGTGGTGTACAGCTGAAATTTGGAACATGGGTAGAATACATACATAGTACACATGTACAGTACATACATTGTAGATTAGCCAGTGTTTGTGAGTAAGATTGAAAACTATTATCAAGTGCTCTAGATTTAGTATGTATATGTTATCCGCTTTCACTAGCCTGGGGAGCAATCATGGCACTGCCAACTTTGCTTGAGATGTTGCCTGGTGAGGTCTTTAAAGGAGGCTTTGGATGATGTGTTTTGAATGCTAGTAGGGACAGAGTTCCATTTTTTAGCCACTGAACTACTATATAGTGCATCTCCAAAGCTATTGTAGCTGTTGGTGACTTCTAGTAGTAGTTTGCTTGATGAACTAAGAGGCCTTTTGGCTGAGTGATGTTGTACTAGGTTTCTGAGAGCAGGACACTTATTGGTGAGGTAGTAGATAGAATGACAGAGGTAGATCTGATTGTAGGTTAGGAGGTTGGGCAGTACAAGCCAGTGGAGCTGTCTCAAAGCAGTACATTGATGAATTCTATATGAGCAATTTGCAGCAAAGCAGGCAATTCTGTTATAGCAGGCTTCCATTTTGCTTAGTTCAGTTTTGTTGAGATTAGTCAGAATGGGAGATGCATAGAGTAGGGTGGATAGAAGTTGGGAGCGAGCAATGGCTGATCTTGTGTTGATAAGAAATGGTTTGATACGGTAAAGTGACCCCAGTTTGGCATGTACTTTTTTAATAGTTAAGTTGAGATGACTATCAAATTTTAGGTGGGAGTCTATGGTTATTCCCAATCGCTTAGCCTGTGCCACTGGAGCAATTGGAGTAGCATTTGTGGAGTAGATAGTGAATTGACTGTTAGTGTTTTTGTTTGAACTGGTTATAATCATAAGCTGAGTTTTCTTTGGATTGAGGATAAGTTGGGCTTTGGTAAGGTAGTTTTCAACGTCAGAGAATGCTAGTTGAGTTGTTTGCAGGAGGGTGGGAATGTTTTGTGCAGCACAGATTAAGGTAGTGTCATCTGCATACTGAATTATAGATGCATGCTGTGTGGAGGTATGGAGGTCATTTGTGAAGACTGTGAATAGTAGTGGTCCTAAGATAGAACCCTGTGGGACTCCTATAGTTATGGGCAGCTGAGGAGAGAGAATTTTCCCATTTCACAGCTTGGTACCTGTCAGTTAAGTAGCTTTGCAACCAGATAAGAGTGGAATTTGATAGATGATATTGGTTTAGTTTGTTTAGCAGGATTTGGTGTGAGACTGTCAGATGCTTTGGACATATCCAAAAAAAGAGTTGACACTTGTAGGCCTTCATTTTTGAGATGGTTTACTGTGTCTGTGAAGCAGAGGGGCTGTAGTGGTTCTGTGGGCAGGTCTGAAACCATGCTGAGTAGGTGACTGGATGTTGCTGTCTAGGAGATAGTTTAACATCTGGGTATGGATGCATTTTTCTAGAATTTTGGCCAGGGGGGAGAGTAAAGCAATGAGTCTGTAGTTATTAAGTTCAGTGGAGGTCCCGCCTTTATGCATGGGTGTAACGTAGGATATTTTCCAGAGTTTGGGCTCATAGTTTTCAACAAGTGATCTGTTTATGAGAGTGGAGACTGGGATAGCAATAACATCTGCTGTGAGTTTCAAGAAATAGCTGGGGAGTAGGTCGGCTGCTGTTGATGAGGTTTTTAGTTTGGAGAGCATGCTTTCGATTGAAGTGGTGGAAACTGTTGGTAAAGCTTGTATTAGTGTTTTGTGTTGGGGGGGGGGGGGATAGTGAGGAAGGAACTGTCCTGTGATACTAAGGATAGAATTGAGTTCACAAAGTGGGAGTTGAATTGTGTTTCGATGGAAACTTTAGTGTCAGGGGTGGTTGGTTTGGGGTAGCCTTTTGGGTGGATTTTAGTAGCTGATTTACATTTTTCCAAAATTTTTGCGGGTTGTGTTGGTATTTAGTTTGTAATGTTTTGTAGTAGGATTTTTTGTCCAGCCTAATGCATTTGTTTGCACGGTTGCGCAGTTCTTGGTACTTATTTAGGCTTTGTGTTTTTTTGTTTTTTTTTTTTATAGTAAAGCCAGGCAGTGTATCTGGACTTGAGGATTTGTTTGGTTTCTTTACTGAGCCAGGGGTTTGTAGAGGTTCTAACCTTGATTTTGCGCAATGGAGCAACGGTATCTAGGTGTTGTAGAAATATTTTGTTGAAATATGCTACAGCCTGGTCAAGTGGGAGGGTTTTTAGGGGGGGTCCAGTCACAGTTCGAGTAAAGTGTTGAGGACCTCAGGAGAGAATTTTTGTGTTTCTAGTGGATATATAGTTAGTGGTTTGCATATGCTTGTTCTACTACATATAAAGTATATAATGTTGTGGTCATTTAAGGTGTCTGGGAGACTGCCTGTGTGAGGGTACAATGTGGGGTTGTTAGGACCCAGTCAAGGATGGATTCCCTTTTAGATTTTTTATCACATCTAATTGGAATTTGGACTAGCTGCTGGTAGCCATGGAGATTTATTAGATTACTTGGTGGTTCTGATATACAGGTGAGCCAATCTAGGTTGAAGTCCCCCAGAATAAGGGTTTCTTGTGAGTATGTGGAAGAACACCAGGATAAGAAGTCTTCAAGACTAGCTGGTGTATTACCAGGTGGAATATAGATCACAATTCTGGTGATGACCTTTTTAGGGTGAAGTTGAAGTTGTGAGATAAGTATGTCCCAATTGTTGGGGTAGGAGTTTGGTAATTGACGGACAGTTAAGTTGGACTTGTACAATAAGGCAGTTCCACCCCTTTTACGAAGTGGTCTGTCTTGTCTAATGATATTGTAGCCGATAGGGAGAACCTCTGAGTTAGCTATGTTTTTATTTAGCCAGGTTTCTGTTAAAGCCACTATGTCTGTGGAGTAGTGTGCTATTGTGGCCTGGAGTTCAGGTATTTTATTTTGATACTTCTAATATTAATATTTAGCATTAAAAGATGGTTGGTTTTGCTGCTATTGTTGATTTGCCCAGGGATGAAGAAAGTGGGGGTGTTATGTTCTGACATTTGTGTTGGACAGGATGGATTTGGGCCTGGGTTGGGGTGGATATCCCCACTTATGGTGAGCTTGGAGTTAAAATGGTTATACAGATGTTGGAGTATGGTGAGGAGTGTGAGAAAGTATTGTGTTTTTTGGAGTAGGAATGAGAGCATATGTGTTTAGTTCTGAATTGGTCCATTATGTAGTTTTTGAATAACTGTGGCAGATATTATTATAATGTGTGATGTCTGTATACGAGAGTGCATAGTGTAGTGTTGTGCTACTTAGTTTAGGGATATTGCTAGAGTGATAACTTGTGGTGTTGCAAAGAATTATGAGAAGACAGACTAGACTTAGTTGTGTGATAGTTATGGTTATAAAGTTTAAGTTGTTTCTAGGTGGGGGGTCTGAATAGGAATTATAGGGTTGCACTATATGTTGATGGGAAAGTAGTGTGGGTGATGTAAAAAATGCCTAGTGGGAATGAGAGTGATTGGGAGTATTTTGTGTGGAGCAAGTTGTTGTGGTATAAGGTGATATAACTTGAGAAGCTTTAACTGGTGGAGGTGATGTGAGGGTGAGCTGTGGGTGTGGCTGTGATTACTATAAATGTAGAGGTAGTGGGGGTGGGAGGGAATAGGTGGCAGGGGAGAGAGCCTGAGCGTTGGCGAGGGTGAACGGAGTGGGGCAGAGCCAACCAAGACAAGAGAAAAAAGTAAGTATTAATTTACAAATCTGAACACTTTAAACAAATTCCTGAGGTCTAATGGCTTACCGGCAAGCAGAATGTAATTGCTGAAGAGCACTTGTATCCTGGTGGGAGACTGGAAATTTAAAGATGGCTCCATGTTCAGCAGGATTCTAATATAGACTTTGTATTGGGGGAGGGAGATAGCACAAGGGGTGTAAACCAGGTGGAATGCAAAGAAACCAGAGGCAATCAGTGGAAATCAGTGAAGGCCTCAGAGGGGGTAAGTAATAATTCAAACTACCTGTAAAGTGAAGGAGAGAAGAGACAGCAAAGTTTATTAAGGTTGGGAGCGTGTCTTCACATTGACTTGCTGATTAGTAACCAGTTTGTGCACAGATTACAGTAGGGAGATATATTAGCAATGAAGGGGAATGTATAGAGATACAAATAAACAGGTGGGCCTCCAAGTGATACAAACCAAGGCAGAAAGCACTGAGAGGGCTGCTTGATGGTTAATTTAGTCACAGGGATGTGAATTAAATGTATACTGTCTATTGGACAGTTAGGATTACTGTACTAGTGGGGGGGTGGGGAGGACACAAGTCTACAACAGTCGGTTGTATTAGCAAGCTGAGAACTACTAAGAAATGCTGCTAATGTAATAGCTTCACTCTCATAAAACATACAAGTAGAATGCCTGGGTGGACTGACCCTGCTCTTGAGGCTCAAAATGTATATCCTTGTTTAGTTTGCAGTACTGATTCCTTGTTATACTGATTGGGTGGAGTGGTAGCCGCAGACTGCAGATTTGCTTGAGTGTGCTCTGGAGAGAGAAAAAAAAGAGAGGATGAAGCTAGTAGAAGGAGACAAAGACAGGTCAAAGGAAGTAATGAGGAGAGGGTGTAAAAGATACAAATCTGAGGATAGTGTGGATAAAGCAGGAGAATAGATGCTACTGCTACAGATTGAGAGTGCTTCAACAGTAACCACATCACAGTGCCATAACTTAGTTTGGAAACAGGTTATTAAATCATGCACAATACATTTATCAGCCAATTATCTTGTGCATACAAGAAAAAGGAAAATGAACACAACAGCACAGCTGAAGCAGTAGCAGAGACAACTGTAGTGCTACATCAGTAAATACTGTTTCTAACTCCAAGACTAGGTCAATTAGATGTACATTACAGTTATAACAGCAGTTTTGGTAGCATAGAGACAACATAGCTGCAGTGTTAGTGTCAGTAAAAACACAATTCCTGAATGACAGAATCAACCAGTTAAATAAACAAATAAGCAGATCAGTAGTCAGGAATCAGAAAAATGAATACTAGTTGTATAGATCCAAATACAGCAAAAAGCAAGTATTACTTTACAAATCTGAACATTTTAAACAAATTCCTGAGGTCTAATGGCTTACCGGCAAGCAGAATGTAATTGCTGAAGAGCACTTGTGTCCTGGTTGGAGACTAGAAATTTAAAGATGGCTCCATGCTCAGCAGGATTCTAATATAGACATTGTATTGGGGGAGGGAGATAGCACAAGGGGTGTAAACCAGGTGGAATGCAAATAAACCAGAGAGGCACAGTGGAAATCAGTGAAGGCCTCAGAAGGGGGTAAGTAATAATTCAAACTACCTGTAAAGTGAAGGAGAGAAGAGACAGAAAAGTTTATTAAGGTTGGGAGTGTGTCTTCACATTGACTTGCTGATTAGTAACCAGTTTGTGCACAGATTAGAGTAGGGAGATAGATTAGCAATGAAGGGGAATGTATAGAGATACAAATAAACTGTATTCCTTGCCTAGGCCCTGATCACAATGTGCCCGGCTGTCGGTTTTGTACTAGATTTAACCAATGTACTGTTAAGCGTCTGTATATTTTTGCAGTAAAAGTATTTTGGAACCCGATTTAACTACCCAGAAATGTCATCGGATAGCAATCAGACTACCAGAGTACATAAAAAAAAAAGCAAAGAAAAGGACAGAGAAAGGCAGTCGAGATCCAAAACTGATGACAAAGCTTTTCCTAAGCCAGTCACCGGTTCGCGGGTACTCACTGAGGTGCCTTTGCAGCCCTTGATACCCGCTACCTTTGAGTCGCAGGCCTCTACCGACACCCATGTGGAGTCCGGCATGCCGCAAGATACTCAAGGTATTGGACCGATGGATGTATCTCCCTTGGATGGGTCCAGAGCCACTGAGCAGGCACCGGCTTCTGAGGGTGTATTCACACCTCAACATTTGTACATCAAACCGAATACAGCTGCAAAACCAAAGACAAAGGAAACTTCTAAAACTAAAAAAACTGACGCACGAGCCACGTGCACAGGCCTCCATGCCTAAAAAACAGATTATCAAAATGGCCGAAGACCTTATTACCTTGATCAGGGGTACCCATTCCCCTACAGATAAGAGGCCTAGGCAAGACACTGATTATGAATCTTCAGATCAGGTTTCTATTTCTTCTGATTCCTCTTCTGATCAGGAATTTATCTATACCTCCCTATGAGGATTCTGATGCTAAGGAGTCTATTCCATCTGCATCTCTTCCTGAGGATTATTCATTTGGAGAAACCTTGCATACTTTGAGGGAGCATTTCCACTGAGAGAGTCAAGACTTCTCAGAATCAAAAAAGAGGCTCAGGGATTTCCTCCTCCTCCCTCAGCACAAGCCTTTAGCCGTTCCCCCTGTTTTAGACATTGTGGATGATGTGTTTTCGGAGTCAAGGTTGACCCCTGACTCCTTACCTCCGGCTCCCAGTAATCCTGACAGATATTACAGGGTCCCTGACTCTCATAAATTTTTATTTAGAAACCCTGCTGTTGATCCTGAAACTATTTCACAGGGTCCAAAGGGAGTTAAGGCCTCAACAGCAAAAAACCCTACCCCCTCTGACAGGGATGCAAGGGCACTGGACAGATGGGGAAAAAAGGTTTATACATCTGCAACCTTGGCAATGAGGGCCTTAAACTGTCAATTTCATATCCTTATGTACCATCAACATGTTATGGGATTGCTGAAACAGGAAATGGTGTTGATTTCAGAATGTGCAGAAAATAAATCGCAGGAATTATTGCATGCAGCTGAACAAGTTGGACAGCTTACTTTGCAATGTGGTTTAGGCTTCCTGCAGGGCCGCAGTTACTGGATCTGTGATTAGGAGGCATGCTTGGTTAAAGGAACAAAATTTGCCTGACCATGTTAAAGCTAAATTGCTAGATGCACCTTTACATCATGATTCTCTGTTTGGTATTAAGGCAGAAGAGGTTTTAAAGAAAATGGAAGACAAAGCTAAATCTATGCAAACTGTTAGACTTCTTACAAGTGCAGCCACCCAGATTCAGTAGACACTGGCCTACTGAAAATTGGTCCTTTCCTGTGTCAGACAGAGCTCAAAGGGGCAAATCCAAACGCCCTAAGGGTTCCAGATACCAGGCGCAAGATTCTTACAGGTCAAAGCATCCACCTCCAAACCTGGAGGAGATAAAGCGCAAACGTACAGAAAACAATCCCAATGACTTCCCTCTGCCTACACCAAGCACTTATCTTTTGGCAGCACCTATAGTGGGAAATTAGCACTTTTTGCTCATAATTGGCAGCCAGGACAAGTGGGTACTAAACATCGTATCACAGGGATACAGATTCCATTTCCACACTCTGCCAATGACAAATGGTTGGCCGGATCTGCCAAAAAATCAATGGGCAGAGGCACAGAAACCGGTTACGTCCCTTATGGATATGGGGGCCATTCAAACAGTACCAGAACAGGAAAAAGGACAGGGTTATTACTCAAGACTGTTCTTGGTACCCAGAAAGGACAAGGCCTGGCGGCCAATACTGGATTTATCGATTTTGAACACATACCTGGACATTCCAGAATTCAAAATGCTCACTTTGCAGAAGCTTCTGCCCATGCTGGCCAAGAATGCTTGGCTGGTGACTTTAGACCTAAGAGGCATACCTGCATGTCCCAATAAGACAGTTGTGCAGAAGATACCTCAGATTCGAGGTTGGCTTAATGCATTACCAGTTCTCTGCACTCCCCTTTGGCTTATCTACTGCGCCCAGGGTCTTTACAAAGTGCTTGGCACCAGTAATTGCATTTTGCAGACAAAGAAGTATACAAATATGTCCTTACTTGGACGACTGTCTCATTCAAGCAGAGAACAAGGACACACTTCTACAACATCTGGCGTTTGTGAAAAAGCTTCTAACATGCCTAGGGTACACAATAAACGAAAAGAAATCACAACTGGTACCCTCTCAAAAGATAACATTCCTGGGTGCAAGCTTGAACACAACTGCCCAGATGGCTTACCTCACGCCGGACAAACAAAGGCAACTGACTACTTACTTCAAACTGATGGCAACAAAAATCCAGTCTTCTGCAAGACACATTCTGCAGGCTCTGGGCTTCATGGCATCCTGCATCCTACTAATTCCATATGCAAAACTGCATAGGAGGAAACCTCAGTGTTATCTAAAAACTTTATGGAGTCAACATTCATACAGTCTGGAAACTGATTCCTCTCATTCCCTGCCTACAACAGGAGTTTCTATGGTGGGCAAAGACCTGTCACCGAAACATGGGACGACCCTTCACTCTAGCCAAACCTTAACAACAGACTCATCAGATTATGCCTGGGGGGCCCACATGGCAGGAAGATGCATTCAGAGCATATGGGCACCAAAGCAAATGCATCTACAGATCCACCAGAAAGAGATGCTAGGTGTTCAAAATGCCCTAACAGCCTTCAAGGACTTACTTCATCCAGGACAACTACTGATAGACTGACAACACCACAGTCATGTGGTATATAAACAAGCAAGGGGGCACACACTCATATCCCTTTTGCAGAATAGCCATGGCACTGTGGGACACAGCTTTGACCTACCAAATACATCTTCAAGCTCAATTCCTGCCAGGAAAACAAAACACTCTGGCAGACTGAGCCGAAATCGTATGGATCGTCATGAGTGGAAACTAAATCCACAAGTCTTCGGCATGGTAACAGAGAAATGGGGGAGCCCAGACATAGATCTATTTGCTTCTCCTCAGAATTATCAATTGAAAATATTCTGCACAAGGACTTGTCACAAACAAGCATGGAAAGTGGACGCCCTATCCTTAAGTTGGAAAAACCTATCAGTTTACGCCTTTCCTCCTCTGCCTCTTCTAACCAAAGTCCTCCTAAAAGTCAGACAAGAAAAGCCAAAGATGATATTAATTGCCCCGGACTGGCACCGCCAATACTGGTACCCAATCCTAAGGAACTTGTCTCAGTACCCAGCTTGGACCTTGCCTCAAAGAACACAACTACTGTCCCAGCAAAACAATCAGATCCTGCACAATCAACTACAGACCCTGAACCTGGCAGCATGGCTAATCATGTAATCATACAAATGACACCTCTCAGTAAAGCTGTGATGGATGTCATTTTGGAAGCCAGAAGGCCTAGTACTAGAAAATCTTATGCTGACGAATAGAAGAGATTCTGTGCTTGAAATAAAGCACAAGGAACTGATACAGCAGAACCACATATTCCTCTGATATTACAATACTTAACGGAGATGCTTGACAAAGGCCTATCTTTATCATCAATCAAGATCCATGCCTCTGCCATTTCGGCTCATTACAGTACAGAGCCACCAATCTTTTCTCATCCTTTACTAAAGCAGTATCTTAGGGGAGCCAAAAATTTAAGGCCTCCTAGATCATTACCTGCATGGGACCTCAATTATGTGTTGTAAAAGCTCACCCTACCTCCATTTGAGCCAGCTGCTACCGCTGAAATAAAATTCTTATGGAAGACAGCTCTGCTACTAGCAATTACTTCAGCAAGAAGAGTTTCAGAGCTACAGGCCCTTATGGCTGTAGAGCCTTTTATCATGTTTTACCCAGACAGGGTGGCTCTGAGGACAAGTTCTACTTTTATGCCTAAGGTGGTTTCCAGTGTGGCTCTTAACCAAGCAATTCATCTGCCAACTTTTTATCCAAATCCACAGAACAAAGGGGAGAGAATTCTGCATTAATTGGGTGTACACAGACAGCTAAGATTCTACTTGAGCAGGACTAAAGCCCTAAGAAAAACTGAGCAATTACTAGTGTCATATGCTGCAGGATCAGAAGGAAAGGCGATTTCAAAGCAGAATATTTCAAAGTGGATAAGCCACTGCATCCGATGTTCATCGTGTTTCACTGTTGCAGTCATTACGATTGGGTTATCCTGCTGGCAGGCTACCCGCAGTCGGCCTGAGTTCCCAAGTCTAGGTCCGGCGTAGGTTGCTGTCGCCTCCTCCCTGATGTCAGTGCGCCATGGGTATAAAAGATGCAGCCGACGCCATTTTCTTCAGTCTTTCTTGCCGCACGGTGCCTGAAGCAAAAGCAGTTCGCAAGTGCCGGTCGTCCGACTCCTAAGATTTTCAAATTCGAATTTCAGATCCAAAGTCTTCATTAAAGCTAAGTACCCCGTTGGGGAAACTTTTTTCTTGCTCCAGACTGATGTCAGAAAAAGTTAATTGTATTTCTTGTGGGAAGCAAATACTTCAGAAGGATTTTTATTCTTACTGTATTCCTTGCCTAGGCCCTGACCACGACATTGCTAGTTTTCTGTTTTGTGCTAGATTTAACCAACGCACTATTAAGCGTCGGTAAGATTTTGCATTTCATTACTTTGGCAGAAGATTCAATTATATAATGCCATCAGAACAGCTGACTAGCGGAGTTTGTAAAAAGCGCAAAGAAAAAGAAAAGGACAGGCATCCGAGATCCAAAACAGACGACGAGGCTTCCGCTAGGCCTATCACCAGTTCGCCATGAGCGCTTTCGCAGCCCCTGATGCCTGCTACCTCAGAGCCACAGGCCGCTTCCGACTCCCACGTGGAGCTGACTAGGTCGCTGGAAACTCAAAGTATTGGAGACACGGAAACTATTCCCTCAGATGGGTCTGGAGCCGCTGAGCAGGCATCGGCTTCTGAGGGTGTTTTCAGGCCTACACAGTTATATGTGAAACCAACTTCAGCTTCAAAGGCAAAGACTAAAGCAGCTGTAAAGACAAAGAAACAATTACAGCATTCTCCTGGACAGGCCACCATGCCAGATGCTTAAAATGGCCGAAGACCTAATTACTTTGATCAGGGGTTCCCATCCCCCTCCTGATAAGAGGCCTAGGCAAGAGATAGAATATGAATCTTCAGATCAGGTTTCCATTTCCTCTGATTCCTCTACTGAACAGGAATATTCTCTTCCTCCCTATGAGGATTCTGATGCTGAAGAATCTATCCCTTCAGCCTCTCCTGAGGATTATTCTTTTGGGAGACCCTGCATACTATGAAGTAGAATTTCCACTGGGAGAGCCAAGATTACTCAGAATCCAAGAAAAGGCTCAGAGACTTCCTTTTATTACCTCAGCACAGGCCCCTTGTTATCCCTGCTGTTTTAGACATTGTAGATGTATTTTCAGAGTCCGGCCTGTCTCCTGACTCTCTACCACCAGCTCCTGTTAAGCCAGACAGATACTACAGGGTTCCTGATTCACATAAATTTCTTTATAAAAACCCTGCTGCTGACCCAGAAACTCTCTCTCAGGGTCCCATAGGAGTCCAGGCTTCCACTGCAAAAAACCCTATCCCCTCTGATAGAGATTCTAGGGCCCTGGACAGATGGAGGAAACAGATTTATACTTCTGCTACCTTGGCTGTAAGAGCTTTAAATTGCCAGTTTCATATGCTTAAATATCAGCAATATCGTATGTCACTGCTTAAACAGAAAATGTTGACAAATTCAGAATGTGCAAAAAACAAGGAAATGCAGGATTTATTGCATGCAGCTGAACAAGTGGGGAAGCATACTTTGCAATGTGGTTTTGATTCTCTAGAGGCCTCATGCAGGGCCGCTGTTCCAGATTCTGTCATTAGGAGGCATGCTTGGTTAAAAGAACAGAATCTGCCTGATCATGTTAAAGCAAAACTATTGGATGCTCCATTACAGCATGATACCTTGTTTGGTGTTAAAGCAGAAGAGGTGTTGAAGAAAATGGAGGGCAAACCTACGTCTATGCAAGCAGTCAACGATTTCTTGCAGGTACAGCCTCCCAGATTTAGCAGGAACTGGCCTACAAAGAATTGGTCCTTTCCAGTGTCAGACAGGCCACAAAGAGGCAGATACAGACGCCCCAGAGGCAGATCACAATGAAGGCTCATACAGGCCTAAACAATGGGGTGCTTCTACCTCCAAAAGCGGAGAGGAAAAATCACAGCCATACTGGAAACAGTCTCAATGACTTTCTCCTGCCAGCACCAAGCACTTATCTTCTGGCAGCCCCTTTGGGGGGAAAATTACCACTTTTTTCACAAAATTGGCACATGATCACCGAGGACAAATGGGTCTTAAATATCGTATCTCAAGGCTACAGGTTCCACTTTCACACCCTGCCAAGGCCAAACGGTATGCCAGACCTGCCACGCAATCAATGGGCAGAGGCACAAAAACAAGTTTCATCCCTCATGGACATGAGAGCCATTCAGCTAGTACTACAGCAAGAGCAGGGACTAGGATTCTACTCAAGGCTATTCTTGGTGCCCAGAAAGGACAAAGCCTGGAGACCAATACTGGACCTGTCTATCCTAAACACATTCCTGGATATTCCAAAATTAAAAATGTCAACTCGGCAGCAGCTTCTGCCCATGCTGGGCAAGAAGGCTTGGCTTGTGACTTTATACCTAAAAGAGGCATACCTGCATGTCCCAATCAGACAATCATGCAGAAGATACCTCAGATTTATAGCTGGCTCAATGCACTACCAATTCTCTGCACTACCCTTTGGCTTATCTACTGCGCCCAGGGTGTTCACAAAATGGCTGGCACCAGTAAATTGCATTTTGCAGACAGAGGAATACAAATATATCCTTACTTGGACGACTGCCTTATTCAAGCAGAGAACAAGGATACTACAGCATCTGGCGTTTGTAAGAAGATTACGAATAGGTCTAGGGTACACAGTAAACTAAAAGAAATGTACACAGTAAACTAAAAGAAATCAAAACTCGTACCCCCTCAAGAGATAATATTCCTGGGTGCAAGCTTAAATACAACTGCCCAGATGGCTTATCTCACGCCAGACAAATATATTTCAAGCTGTTTGCAACAAAGACCTAGTTATCTGCAAGAAAAATTTTGCAGGCCTTGGGTTTCATGGCATCCTGCATTCTGCTAATTCCATATGCAAGACTGCATATGAGGAAACTTCAATGGTATCTAAAAAGTGTTTGGACTCAACATTGCCACAGCCTGGAAACAATAATTACCCTCATTCCCTGCCTGCAGCAGGAGTTTCGATGGTGGGCAAAAGCCTGTCACCCCAACACGGGGACAGCCATTCACCTTACCCACAGCCAGGCAGACATTGACAACAGATGCATCAGATTATGCCTCGGGGGGGCCCATATGGCAGGAAGATGTATTCAGGGCACATGGTCCGCAAGTCAAATGCATCTACATATCAATTAAAAAGAGATGCTAGCTGTTCAGAATGCCCTGACAGCCTTCAAGGATCTACTTCATCGAGGACAACTACTGGTAAAGACGGACAATACTACAGTCATGTGGTACATAAACAAGCAAGGAGGCACACATTCCTACCCCCTCTGCAGGCTAGCCATGAACTTGTGGGACACTGCATTGACCAAGAACATCTGCAAGCACAATTCCTGCCAGGAAGGACAAATACTCTGGCAGATGAACTAAGCAGAAACCTAATGGATCCCCACAAGTGGAAATAGGATCCACAAGTCTTAAGCATAACAAGGACCTGGGGATGCCCGGACATAGACCTATTTGCCTCCTCTCACAACTACCAACTACAGAGATTCTGCACAAGGACTTATCACAAGCAAGCATGGAAAGTGGATGCTGTATCGTTCAGCTGGAAAAATCTAACAGTATATGCCTTTCCTCCTCTGCCTCTCCTCCCCAAGGTACTCCTCAAGGTCAGACAACAGAAACCAAAAATTATACTGATTGCCCCAGGCTGGCCCTGCCAGCATTGGTACCCAATCCTAAAGAGCTTGTCTCAATGCCCAGCTTGGACATTACCTCAAATTCCTCTCTTATTGACCCAACAGGACAGTCATATACTGCACAGCCAACTCAGGACCTTAAACCTGGCAGCATGGCGGATAATGTAGCCATTCAAGACGCACCTCTCTCTAAAGCAGTGATGGATGTTATTTTGGAGGCCAGGAGGCCTAGTACCAGAAAATCTTATGCAGACAAATGGAAGAGATTCTGTGCTTGGAACCAGGCACAAGGTATTGACACGAGTGTCAGTCCTCAGATTTTGCAATACTTAACTGAGATGCTTGATAAAGGCCTTTCCTTTTCGTCAATTAAAATTTATGCCTCTGCCATTTCAGCTCATTACAATGCAGAACCACCTATATTTTCTCCGCCATTATTAAGGCAATA
Source organism: Protopterus annectens (assembly GCF_019279795.1). Classification (NCBI taxonomy): domain Eukaryota; kingdom Metazoa; phylum Chordata; order Ceratodontiformes; family Protopteridae; genus Protopterus; species Protopterus annectens. The sequence goes on along the minus strand of NC_056735.1, from coordinate 264,798,044 downwards.
CCTCAGAGGGGCCAAAAACATCAGACCTTCATGGAGAGCACCAATACCTGCATGGGACCTCAACTGTGTCTTGGAAAAACTCACACTGCCTCCGTTTGAGCCAGCCTCTGCAGCTGATATAAAATTCTTATCCTGGAAAACCGCTCTGCTTCTAGCAATAACCTCCACTAGACGAGTCTCAGAGTTACAGGCACTCATGGCTGTGGACCCTTTTATCATTTTCCATCCTGACAGGGTTTCTCTGAGGACAAACCCTACATTTATGCCTAAGGTAGTGTCCAGTGTGGCCCTTAACCAAACAATGCATTTGCCTACCTTTTATCCAAACCCACAGAATAAGGGTGAGAGAATTCTGCATTCTTTGGACATTCACAGGCAGCTACGCTTCTACTTGGACAGAACCAAAGCTTTCAGAAAGACTGAACAACTTCTAGTGGCATATGCTGCAGGATCACAAGGAAAGCCTATCTCAAAGCAGACTATTTCAAAGTGGATAGGCCACTGCATTCGTTTCTGCTATTCACAGCATGGCAAATCAGTGCCTAAGGGCATTAGGCCACATTCAACCAGAGCAGCAGCCACTTCAGCAGCCTTCCTCAGAGGAGTACCAACCAAAGACATCTTAGAGGCTGCAACTTGGAGTTCAGCGCATACTTTTACAAAGCACTGTCACTTACCTCTCTACTCTAAATCCAGGGCAGGCTTTGCCACTGCAGTTCTGCAGGGCTTGATAGCCTCTCCTAATCCTATTTAGCACCAGCCTCCCAACCTTAGCTTTGGGATTCAACCCAATTGTAATGACTGCAACAGTGAAACACTATGAACATAGTACAGTTGTGTACCTACCATAAATGTAGATTTTCGAGAGTATTCACTGTTGCAGTCCAAATTACCCTCCCACCATCCCCCTTTTTCTTTGTTGGGATTTATCTGTACTTCTCTATTCTATACAACCTATGTGGTGTATTTGCTTGTAGATGAAGGAAAAGTTGTTTTTTGTGGATGCTTATTGGCATAATTTAGCCTACCATTTTAGGGGCACCTGCTATCTGTGGCAAGAAAAACTGAAGAAAATGACATTGGCTGCATCTTTTATACCCCTGGCGCACTGACGTCAGGGAGGAGGCGACCGCAACCGACACCGGACCTAGAACTCAGGCAAACTGCGGGTAGCCTGCCAGCAGGATAACCCAATTGTAATGACTGCAACAGTGAATACACTCTAACATCTACATTTATGGTAGGTACACAACTGTACTTTTCTGCTACTTACACCATGGTAAACCTGTGCCCAAGGGCATTGGGTCTCATTCCACCAGAGCTGCAGCTACTTCAGCAGCCTTTCTCAGAGGAGTACCAACCAAAGACGTTCTAGAGGCTGCTACTTGGAGTTCTCTTCACACTTTTACAAAGCATTACCATTTGCCTCTCTACTCTAAGTCCAGGGCAGGCTTTGCCACTGCAGTGCTGCAGGGCCTTATAGCCGCACCTAATGCTATTTAGCTCCAGCCTCCCAACCATAGCTTTGGGATTCTACCCAAATGTAATGACTGCAACAGTGAAACACGAAGAACATAGTACAGTTGTGTACACTTACCATAAATGTAGATGTTCGAGTGTATTCACTGTTACAGTCCAGGTTATCCTCCCGCCATCCTCCTGACCTATGTGGTGTATTTGCTTTTAGATGAAGGTAAAATTTATATTGATGCATGTCTATATATATATATATATAAAATATTGCTACCTCCTTTTTGGGGGCACCTGACATCAGGGGCAAGAAAAACTAAAGAAAATGGTGTCGGCTGCATGTTTTATACCCCTGATGTCATGGAAGAGGGGACGGCAACCGACGCAGGACCCAAGACTTTGGAATTCAGGCCGACTGAGGGCAACCTGCCAGCAGATTACCCAAATGTAATGACTGCAACAGTGAATACACTCTAACATCTACATTTATGGTAAGTGTACACAACTGTACTTTCTTACTAGACATCAGTTTATCATGGATTTGTATTCTTACAGGACATCAGTTTACTGTGGCTATATCTGTTCTCAAGGAAACCAGAAAACCAAATTCCAAGAAGTCATATGTTACTAAGTGCAGAGTGTGTTCTTTCTGGTGCCAGTCTAAAGGATATCTACCTAAAGCAGTTTATCTGTCAAAAGGCTTTGGAGTACCTATCAACAGTTTACAAAGATAGGTGTGCCTTACTGTTCAGTAAAGGTACCTGCTTCTATGTCTGCATGTATGTCCATCTTCACCCTCCCCATTCACATCACCAAGTGAAAGTGTTTCTCAAGTGGGCATTGCACATAAGACTAGTGAAGAGGCAGAGACCAGTTGGCGTTATGGTTGAGGTGTTCGCCTCCCATGCACAAAGATACAAGATTTGATCCTGACTCCAGCCAATTCCTGTTTTCTCCCTGTCTCTCTCTAGGGGTCCTTCCCACCTCTGAAAAAAATAGATGCTGAGTGTTACTGACTTAACCTCACCAGTGAATGGAGCTGTGGACAGCCGCACAAACTCTACATAGTGCCCTGTAGGAGTGAACAGTTGTATAGATCAACCACTTTAGGCATCTACTGTGATTCAACATGTCCTCAAGATAGACCGTGTGCCATGGCTGGGCTAGCCAGTCGACAATGTAAATATGGCTGTAGATGATTCAGTCGTGTTGACTAGTGTCGCTAATAGTATTTGCTGGTGATAAGTGGGTTGGGGACCTGGGCTACTCAGACCTATGCCAGGGACCCATGCTAAAGGTGAGTGGGGTAAATGTGCCTGCCATGAAGCCCAACAACACTAGGTCAATAAGCTACTGGCTGAGTAGTGTCCAGTTGCCCAGCCTGTGTTACCTGGGATAGCTCTGTTGAGCAAAACCTGGATGTAAAACCAATCAACCTGCCAAGCATGACTCTAGAATTGCTACACTCAGTGTAGGTTCACTGACAGGATGCAGCTTGGAAGTGGATGACATGATGGTACGGAGGAGACTGGACATCCTTTGTATTCGAGACAAGGTGGCAGGGTAGTGCAGCAAAGACACCTGGCTTGAGCGCCACAGTCTACTGCTCAGGAGAGAGGCAAGCTAGAAATGGTGTGGGGAATTGTGATGTGAGAGAGACTTCAGAAGGTAGTGAGGGATATCATCTGAATTAGTGTCAGACTCATGGCAGTCTTACTCAAGTGTAATGATAGGGCAGTATTCATAATCTCAGCCTATGCCCAACAGCAGGGTTGAGATAGTGAGGAAAAAAGTGCATTCATACAGCAGTTGCAGGCCCTACTAGATAAAGCAGGACAACATGAATTGGTGTTGATAATGGGTGACTTGAATATAAATATCGGGACAGGTATGAGGACTGCCTAGGTCCACAGGAATAAAGGTGAGGCCATTTTAGAATTCTGTGTGGCAAGTGGCTTGATAGCAGCTGACACATGGTTCAGAAAGAAAGACTGTCAGACCGTCACAAGATCGCATACAAGTGTAGCCAACATTCAACTCTGGTAGACTTCCTCCTAGTAAGGAAAGGGCACTGGAATAGAATCAGTGATTGCAAAGTCATCCCCATTGAACCATTCAGTGTGGTTGCCACAGTTAGCTGCAAGCAATGGTCAGAGAAGGCTAACAGAGACCAGACTGAAGACCTGGATATTGATTGGAGAGGAAGCACAACAGTTCAATTAATTACTCAGGGCTCTAGCACCCGAAGAAGAGGAGGAAATAAGTGGAGTTGAATGGCAGCACCTGAAAACAGCATGTGTGAGGACTACAGAACAGATATGTGGTCAAGCCAGGCATGGAAATAAGGTGCATAAGGAAAGCTGGTGAAGTCTTCAAAAGAAGGGTGGAATGCAGGAAAAATTGGGAGATAAAAAAAAGATGGACCAGGCTAGGAAGGAATGCTGGTTGGCTAACAAGCTAAGAAAGGGGCATCGGAGGCACTCTTCCAGCTTCTGGACAGTGACTCTTGGCATAAAGAAACTATATCAGGTTGCAAGACAAAGACAGAAAGATGAAGATAGACAGCTTTCATAAGGAATGCCGCAGGACATCAAAGGCAGATGGAAAGAGTACTTCAATCAGCTTTTGAATGAAGAAAACCCCACAGAAGCTGTACTGTCCCAGACAGTTTGATGAGAGAAGAGGAGCCCACTCTAGAAAAAATAAGAATAGCACTAAGAAAAATGAAGGCAAGCTCATATGAGATCACAGCAGATATGATAAAGATGCTGGGTGAGATGGGGGAGAAATGGCTCCTGAGGTTCTCATAGCAGTGTGGAGAGAAAGGCGTATCCCAGATGAAAGAAGAGTAAGCATATTTGTGCCAGTATACAAGAACAAAGGGGACATCTGTAACTGTTGGCAGTACAGAGATATCAAACTCCTGTCACACTGCATGAAAGTTCTGGAGAGGGTGATTGATAAACAGATGCGCAGAGCAGTAGAACTTAAAATGGGAGATTAGCAGTTCGGGTTTAGATCAGGATGCAGCACAACTGACCTGGTTTTTGCAGTAAGACAGCTGAGAAATCGCTAGAGATGAGGAAAAAGTTCAGCTGGGCATTCCTAGACTTGGAGAAAGTGCTAGAGATGAGGAAAAAATCCAGCTGAGCATTTCTAGACTTGGAAAAAGCATATGTTAAGGTTCCAAAAAAGCTGATTTGGACAGTACTGCTGTGGTTTAAAGTTCCAGAAACATTGGTAGAATTAATGTAGGCTGTGTACAAGAACTGACTCTAGTACGAACAGTATTCAGTCTTGCAGTGAAGTTCAAAGTGGGAGCGGGTGTGCACTAGGAATCGGATCGGCTGTGAGCTCACTGCTGTTCATACTGGTGATGGACTACATTAGCAAACAGGTCGGAGGGGACAGATCACCAAAGTTGTTATATGCAGATCCTACCTCCCAACCGTATCAAGTTAACTCAGTTTTTACCAAGTTTTGGGGTCCAAATAATGGGGTGCCATGATTCCCGAGTGGCACCCCTTCATTTCTGATTTTTTTTCCAGCAATTTTTAAATTTATTTTCTTTTGCACTTTTGAGCTGACATAATCACGTGCGTGATGACGTCAGCTCCATCAGCCTGTTGAAATTGAGCTCAGGGGCATGCATTTCCAGCTGGCTGTTTGAGCGCGAATGAATGGAGTTGGATATTTTCAGTTGTGTTGTTGGAATGGAGCTTTAAGGTATTTATTTGCTAAGCTGGTGGAGTTATTTTATCTTGCATATTTGTTAGATGCTGGATCTGCTTACGAACAGAGCTTCTTTGTTGGGAGTTATTTGTTTTTGGCTGGGCGAGCTTTGCTTAAGTTATTTCAGCAAAATGGATGCACCTTAAGTGGGCGAGCTTTAGCTTTGCTTAAGGTGCAGTTGTTATGCTTACAGCAGTATTTGGCTGGGCGCTTTGCTGGAATTAATGTATTTGCCTGGGCTGCTGTAGCGCTTTGCTGGAGTTGATGTATTTTACCTAGGCTGCTTTAGTTTGGACTTCGGAGCTTTGCTGGAGTGTGTAAAAGTTATTAGCCTTAGCTTGGAATTGGAACTGTGTGTGTGTGTGTGTGAATTCCCCCAAAGAGCAAATGGCTTTGTGTACTTGAGGAGCTCCTGAGGTGAGGCTGCTTTTCTGTTATCTGGAGTGGGGACTAGGGAAAGCTATATTTCTTTTACCACCTTTAACATGCTTAATTGCAACACTGAATACTGCAAATATAGTGCAGTGAAACAAGTGTGCAGGGTCTGTCTTTAAGGCATGGCTGACTTAAATGGGACAAGGCAACCAAATAGCTAGCTCTGCAGATGTATTTAGCAACACAGTGCAATTAGCAATGTTGGTATTAATGATGTCATCCAGATCACTGTACATTTCCCTTTAAATTACGAGTGTGATTTAAGGAATACTGACTTTCAGATGGACTTGTTAAAAATTATAGCAAGTACGGGACATTATCCTGCATGCTGGATTTACTAGACTTTATTTACATTGTATGTATTGGATGTTGTAATAAATGTGGATTGTGACAGAAGCAGGGTAGTCATTCAAGCTTGGGGAGAACTTTGCAGTTTAGGTGTAGATAATATAAATCAGCTGCAGTGTGACAAATGGATGTTGTGGGTAGAAACACCTCTCTGCCTGCCTTATTGTTCTATTTCTCATTACATCTGTGGTTTTCAGGATTTTTGTGGCAAATCACTGAAGGATTGAATTCACTAAATGACGCGCATTTAAATTTCTGACTTCATATTCTTCAGAAAATAAATGGTAACACAAAAGCTTTTATTCTATCAATTTTCTAAGTTTATAAGGTCAGTATTTGACATTTGTCCCTATTCTGGGGCTGTATTCCCGCATTATTGGCTTTGTCCAGATTTTTTGTGCTAAGAGTTTGAGAGCTATGGTCAGAAGTGAGAACTGAATTCAGTAAATGATCGCCATTTGGAAACTGTGATTTGGCATCGTGGTATGTTGTTCTGACTGTAGTGCACAGGGTCCCAGGTTCAAGACTTAGCAGTAAAATGCATGGTGGTAACGCAACATCTATTCTAGCAACTTTCCAGAATTATACAAGCAGTGTTTAAAATGTGTCCCTGATTTTTCGCTTTTTGCCCCCCCCCCCCCAAAAAAAAAAAAACTGAAATTGAAAATAAGTGCGAGAAGCTGTGCAAGATGCCTATGGCTTACACTACTGTCATTCTATATATATATATATATATCAGCAGGGACACAGGTGGGATCCCAGGGGTGTATTTTCTGTTTCCCATCCAGTTGTCCATGTTTCTCTTAAGGAGGGCTAGTGAGGTATTCTGCTTGAGATGGAGAGGGAGTCTGTTCCACAGATGGGAAGGTCTTTGGGACACAAATCTATCCCACTAGCAAGTTCTGTTAATGTCACAGACCAGGTTGAGGCCTTGCGTGCGGGTTGCACGAGTGGAGTTTGACTTATGGATATGATGCAGTTCGATCAAGGCTGAGTCTGAGATGGCCTTGTATGCCAGCCACAGGTCACCTCTGAGCAGTCTGTATAAGACTGAGTAAAGGGACAGGGCTTTTAGCCTATCTGTATCGCATAGGTGTTTAAGACCCTGGAGATGTCCTTCATGGATGCATCTGCAGTCATAACAACTGGGTTGTCCTGTCGTCAGGCAGCCCTTCAGTCGGCCGGATTCCAAAGTCCGGGTCCGGCTTCGGCTGGTGTCGCACTCACCCGACGTCATCTCTGTTGGTCTTCGGGTATAAAGGCATCAGCCGACGCCATTTTCCTCAGTCTTTCTTGCCGTGGCGCCCAAGCAGAAGCTGTTCGCAAGTGCCGGTCGGTCGGATCCAGAGATTACTTCTACCGAATACTACTCAAGACTTCTAAAGCTAAGTACCCGCTGGGGACTCTTTCTTGCCTCAGCCGATGTCAGAAAAAGTTAATAATTGTTTAACCTGTGGGAAACAAATACCTCATAAAGATTTCCACTCTTATTGTCTGCCTTGTTTAGGCCCAGCCCACGACGTAGCAGCCTGTTCGCCTGTGCTTCCTTCAACCGACGAACGCTTAGGCGCCGGTCGGAGTTTGCTGAACAGTTTTTCGGTTCTGATTTTGCGACATTATGCCGCCGGATCCTCCGACTACCCAATCTGCCAAAACGCAAAGATAAAGACCGACACTTCGGGTCCGCGGTTTCGCCGAAACCATGGTTAAGCAAATCATGAGTGTCTCTGTTTCGCCGAAACCGAGAAAACTGATCAAAGTACAGCTGAATCTATCTCTACAACTGAGGCACCTGCTACCATTCTTGAATCGGCCTCAGAAATTTTACCCACTACGGTGGTGGCCACTGACTTATCAGACACCATTCCCTTGGATGTCTCTACCCCAGCACGTGGTGCTGCTAGGCCTCCAGCAGCCATGTCCATTAAGGCCTTCGCCAGGGCTAAAGCAGCCAAGACTACTAAAACAGTGCCTGTTAAACCCCTACAACCAGGCCCTCCTCTAGTTCTCAAATGCTTACTCTGGCAGAAGATTTAATTTCATTAATTAGAGGATCTCAATCTCACCCAGACAGGGCCTCTCAGCCCCAGAGAAGAGACCTAGGGCAGAGCCCCCTGAGCCAGTGTCATCTGATGATTCTGCCGATGAATCAGACATTACTGACCAGCCAGAGGCTCCTTTCTCCAATTTTGAAGACTCTGATGCTGAAGAATCCATTCCAGCTGCTTCCCACCAGAAGAATTCTCCTTTGGGGAAACCTTACATGCCATGCGAGAGCAGTTCCAATGGCAGCAACAGGATTTTTCAGACTCCAGAAAAAGACTTAGGACTTTTCTGCACCTTCCACAACACAGGCCCTTAGCTATGCCTCCTGTTCTCTCTGTGGTGGATGATGCTTTCAATGATGTCTGCTCCGCACCAGACTCTTTACCTCCAGCCCCTGCCAAACCAGACAGATTTTACAGGGTGCCAGACACTCATCACCACCTTTACAAGGCCCCACTTGCAGACCCCGAAACTATATCCCAGGGTCCCAAGGCAGTAGCCGCGACCATAGCTAAAAACCCTATTCCTTCTGAAAGGGAAGCAAGGTCATTAGACAGATGGGGCAAAAAGGTCTACACTTCAGCTACTCAGTTTCACATGATACAATACCAAGAGTATATGCTTGATCAGTTAACTAAAAAGCTAACCACTGATGAATCTCTTGATAAGAAATATGTATTAGAAATGGTAAATAACATACAACAGGTTAGTAACCATTCCTTAAAATGTGGCTATGATGCACTGGAGGCTTCATTTAGATCAGCCATGACTGGCACAGTGATAAGAAGGCATGCATGGCTAAAGGAGCAAGCTTTACCGGATCATGTCAAAGCAAAGTTACTAGATGCTCCTATGGATAAGACAAGTTTGTTTGGTACACCTGCCCAGCAGGTTATGAAGAAAATGGAAGAAAAGGCAAAATCTGTTCAAACGGTTAAAGATTTCTTGCAGGTTCAACCCCCAAGGTTTAGCAGGAACTGGCCTGCCAAAAATTGGTCCTTTCCTGACTCCACAAGATCTCAAAGGGGCAGGAATAGACGTTCCAGAGGCAGAAACCAACCCAGAGGAGGTGCCTACAGAGGACGACAGTGGCAAGGTAACAACAGAGGCACAGACACAACCACTGCCACTTCATCAACACCACAGTGACTTAATCCTAAATCCGCCTACCAGGGAACAAATAGCAGCTCCTCTAGGCGGAAAGTTAACCTTATTTTCAAAGAACTGGCACTATATAACAAAAGACAAGTGGATTTTACAAACCATAGATCAAGGATACCGGTTCCACTTCCACACTTTACCAGTCAAAAGAGGAATGCCAAATCTACCTCCAAATCAAAAAACAGAGGCTCTACAACAGATAATGCAGTTAGCAAACACGAGAGCTGTGGAAAGAGTGCCAACAGCAGAGCAAGGAAAGGGGTTCTACTCCAGACTATTCCTAGTTCCAAGAAAGGAAAAAAGTTGGAGACCAATTCTCGACCTGTCCGCCTTAAATACATACATCATTGTCCTAAAATTCAAAATGCTGACCCTACAGCAACTTCTTCCCATGCTGGGCAAGGAGTGTTGGCTGGTAACTCTAGATCTCAAGGAGGCATACCTGCACGTCCCCATTCGACCAATCTGCAGAAGATACCTCAGATTTCTTGCAGGATCAGAGCACTATCAATTCTCAGCATTGCCCTTTGGCTTATCTACTGCGCCCAGAGTATTCACAAAATGCCTGGCATCAGTAATAGCCCATTGCAGACTACAGGGAATTCAAATTTACCCATACCTGGACGACTGCCTGCTACAAGGGGACAACAAAAGCAAGCTGACAACAGATTTACAAAGGGTCATTTACTTGCTACAAGCACTGGGATACTCAGTCAATCTACAAAAGTCAAGGCTGATACCATCCCAAACCAGGACATTCTTGGGCGCGGAATTGGACACAGTAAAACAAATGGCATTCCTAACTGCAGAAAAACAAAAAGAACTCCCTCTTTACTTCTTAGCACTAACAAAGCTGAACAAGTTAACAGCAAGAAAAGTACTGCAGGCCTTGGGCTTCATGGCATCATGCATAATCTTGGTCCCACTTGCCAGACTACATATGAGGAAACTTCAGTGGTACCTAAAGAATTTATGGTCCCAACACAGACACAGCCTAGAAACAGAAATCCCACTAATTCCATGCTTAAAACAGGAGTTCCTATGGTGGGCTCAGGCATGTCAGACAAACCCAGGCCTACCCTTTCGCAGATGTCAAGCAAGCCAGACCATCACAACAGACGCTTCAGACCTAGGATGGGGGGCCCGCATGCTGGACAAATGCGTGCAAGGATTGTGGACACAGGATCAACTTCGCCTGCACATCAACCTAAAAGAAATGCTGGCAGTAAAACTGGCAATCCAAAGGTTCAGACCACTTCTCAAAGAGGGCCAGTTGATGATAAGGACAGACAACACCACAGTCATGTGGTACATCAACAAGCAGGGAGGCACTCATTCATACCCCCTATGCAGAATGACTTTGGAGCTGTGGACCCTGGCACTCAGCTACAACATCCAGTTACAGGCAATATTTGTACCGGGAAAAGAAAATACTCTAGCAGACATATTAAGCAGAACCACATCGGATGCCCACGAATGGAAACTGCACCGGACATCTTCAAGACCATCTCAAAGAAATGGGGAATGCCTCAGATAGATCTATTCGCATCACCTCTCAATCACCAGCTCAAAAAATTCTGCACAAGGACATTCCACCCACTAGCATGTAAAGTGGATTCGCTCTCCTTCAGCTGGAAAGGCCTGACAGCATATGCATTCCCACCTCTTCCCTTGATACACAAAGTATTACTAAAGATCAAGGAAGAACGTCCAAGGATAATCCTGATAGCTCCAAACTGGCCAAGACAACACTGGTACCCACTGCTGAGGAGCATGTCTCGGAACAATATGTGGCGAATACCCCTGATGCCTTTGATGTTAACATCCAAACCTAAAAACGTTGCAACTGACTGCATGGAACATCACATAGCAGCAGCTAACCCAGAGCTTTCCCAAAGAGTTAAAGACATTATTCTTGAAGCACGCAGACCTTCAACAAGAAGGAACTATGCTGGAAAATGGAAAAGGTTTGTCATTTGGAGTACTGAAAGAGGAAAAGATGTGTCAAACATAGATATACCTAACATTCTGGAGTATCTGGCCGAACTTCTTCATTCAGGCCTGTCCTACTCCTCCATCAAGATACATGCATCAGCTATTTCAGCAGAATACAGCTTTGATCCACCTGTTTTTCACCCTTTGCTCAGGCAGTTCCTCAGAGGAATCAAGAATGTAAAACCTCCAAGGAAACCACCTTTACCAGCTTGGGACTTAAACTTTGTGCTAGAAAAGTTGACACTATCACCCTTTGAACCAGCAGCAACAGCAGACCTACAACACCTGTCATGGAAAACTGCTTTCCTACTGGCAATTACTTCAGCTAGGAGGGTTTCAGAACTACAGGCCTTAATGGCAGTGCAACCCTTCCTAATCTTCCACCAAGATAGTGTCCATGAGGACTAATCCTACATTTATGCCTAAGGTGGTATCCAGAGTGTCTTTAAACCAGGCAATCCACCTACCTACCTTCTTTCCCAACCCACAAAACAGAGGGAAAGAATACTGCATACCTTGGATGTACATAGACAGCTACGCTACTACTTGGACAGAACAAAAATAGCAGAAAGACTGACCAACTTTTGTAGCCTATGCAACAGGAAGGGAAGGAAAAGCTATTTCCAAACAGACAATCTCCAAATGGATAGGAAATTGCATACGATTCTGTTACTCCTTCCATGGAAAACCAATTCCACAGAACATAAGACCTCATTCTACAAGGGCAACAGCCACTACCACAGCCTTCTTACGAGGAGTGGCAACCAAAGACATTATTGAGGCGGCTACTTGGACCTCCGTGCATACATTTGCCAAGCATTATAATTTGCCTCTATATTCCAGATCCCGAGCAGGGTTTGCCACTGCTGTACTGCAAGGGATCCTAAACACACCATAATCTAGTTTTATCCTCCTCCCCTAGTTGGCTATGGTATTCTACCCAGTTGTTATGACTGCAGATGCATCCATGAAGGACATAGTACAGTTTTGTACCTACCATAAATGTAGATGTCCGAACTGGATAGCATCTGCAGTCAGGATTACCCTCCCTCCTTCCCCTCTGTGGTACTCCTAGGGTGTTTTACCCTCCTAATAGCTAGCTGGTGGGGGGGGAGTCTATTATGGTGTATTTGTTTGTATATATGTACATACATGCTTATTTGTGTGTTTACCTCTATCTTTTTGGAAACACTGGCATCTATCCAAATTTTAGCCTCCAAGTGGGCTACTGGCATCTGGGGCAAGAAACACTGAGGAAAATGGCGTCGGCTGATGCCTTTATACCCGAAGACCAACAGAGATGACGTCGGGTGAGTGCGACACCAGCCGAAGCCGGACCCGGACTTTGGAATCCGGCCGACTGAAGGGCTGCCTGACGACAGGACAACCCAGTTATGACTGCAGATGCTATCCAGTTCGGACATCTACATTTATGGTAGGTACAAAACTGTACTTTTCCTGGTCAGGAACCTCTCTGGTCTCTCCAGCTGCTGCATGTGCTTGGCAAGGTACATGCAGAAGGGGGCATTGTACTGGGTAATGGGTTTAGAGGGAGGGGTACAAGGATATTATGACCTCCTTGTTTCTGGATGAAATACCCTTACTTATGAGGTGAGACATGTAGAAAGCTTTCCGTATAACAGAGGTAATGTGGAGGTCAAAAGTCAGGTTGCTATCAACCTGGGTGCCCAAGTCCCTCACTACTGATTGCGTGCTTAGTATGTTGTTAATGTGATAATTAGTGGAGAAGCCATTTTCCCCAAAGGGGATAATGCATTTCTTGGCATTCAGTTTGAGGCCATGCTTCTGTCACCAGTCATTAGATTTGGTAAGGCCCTCTTGGCGGATGTTCATATCAATAGTTGAATTTAAGACCGCACCCAGCTTGCAGTCATCTGCAAACTTGGTCAACCACAGACCACTGGTTTTGGCTTGCACCTCAGAAAAGTATATCCCAAACAATTGAGGCCCCTAGACCGATCCTTGGGGTACACACTGCTTGTTACAGGTCTACTACTAGAGGTGGCTTCCCCTATTTTGACTGAGTGGGTTCAATCATTGAGCCAGATGTTCTTCGTGTTTCACTGTCGCAGGCATCACATTTGGGTTATCTGCTTGCAGTAGCCCTCAGTCGACCTGATTAACAAAGTCTTGGGTCCTGCGTCGGTTGCTGTCTCATCTTCCGTGACGTCAGGTAGTCAGGGGTATAAAGTTTGCAGCCGACACCATTACATCAGTCTTTCTTGCCGTGCGGTGCCCGAAGCAGAAGCGGTTCGCAAGTGCTGGTCTGTCGACTCCTGAAATTTTTGTTTTTCAGTTTCAGAACAGAAGTGTTCAACTAAAGCCAAGTACCCTGTTGGGGAAACTTTTTCTTGCTCTAAACCAATGTCAGTAAAAGCCAATAATTGTATTTCTTGTGGAAAGCAAATACCTCATAAAGATTTTTATTCGTACTGTATTCCTTGTCTAGGCCCTGACCACGATGTACCTCGCTGTCGGTTTTGTGCCTTATACAATTCTCGAAGTATTAGTCATCGGTTCATTTTCGCATCTACGAACTATTTGTCGTCTGTATATTTTCGCTTCTAAATATTTTGGTACTTTGTTCAATTATCCAGATATGTCTTCGGTAAGTCATCTGACTACCGACATTCTGAAAAAACGCAAAGATAAAGACAGAGACAGGCTGTCTAGGTCCAAAGCTGCCGACGACACTTCTCTTAAGCCAGTCGCCAGTTCGCTGGTACTCAGTGAGGTGCTTTCACAGCCCTTGATACCCGCTACTTCAGATTCACAGGCCTCTACTGAGACCCATTTGGAGTCTGGTATGCCACAAGATGCTTCATCTGTGGAACCTGCGGATGTCTCTACCTTGGATGGGTCCAAAGCCGCTGTGCAGGCACCGGCTTTTGAGTGCATTCAGGCCTACTGACTTGCATATTAAACAGACGCCATCTTCTTCTTCAAGGCCTAAAACTCAAACCATGCCTAGAAAAACAATGCCCAGATCGCATGGTCAGGCCTCTATGCCTAAACAAATAAGAATGGCTGAAGACCTTATTACTTTAATCAGGGGAAGCCAACCTTCCCCCTCCGAGACCTAGGACTGAATTTGCTTATGATACGTCTGACCTGGATTTTGAAATTTGTTGCCTCTGATGACCAGGATTTACCCTTATCTACTTATGAGGATTCTGATGCAGAGGACTCTATTCTCTCTGCTTCCCCCCCAAAGGAGTTCTCTTTTGGTGAAATCTTGCATACTCTTAGGGAGCATTTTCGTTGAAACCCAGGATTACTCTGATTCTAAAAAGAGGCTTGGGGATTTCTTACTCCTGCCCCAGCACAGGCCTTTAGCTATCCCTCCTGTATTAGACAATGTTGATGATGCCTTTTTGGAATTTAACTTGGCTGCTGACTCTTTACCTCCTGCTGCCAGAAAACCTGATAGATATTACAGGGTTCCTGACTTTCACAGGTTCCTTTTTAAAAATCCTGCTGCAGATCCTGAGACCATTTCACAGGGACCCAAAGGCATTAAGGCTACTACTGCCAAAAATCCAACCTCCTCTGATAGAGACTCCAGGGCGCTGGATAGATGGGTTAAGAAGAGTATACACTTCTGCAACCTTGGCCATTAGGGCCTTAAATTGCCAGTTTCATATGTTATAAAGTATCAGCAGCATATTATTGGATTGCTTAAACAGAAAATGATGATTCCTGATTGTGCTGAAAATAAGGATTTACAGGATTTAATACATTCTGCTGAACAGGTTGGAAAACATACTTTGCAGTGTGGTTTTGATTCACTAGAGGCATATTGCAGGGTTGCTGTCACTGGGTCTGTACTTAGAAGGCACGCTTGGCTTAAGGAGCAATCCTTGCCAGATCATGTTAAAAGCTAAATTGCTGGATGCTCCCTTAAATCAGGACCGCCTGTTTGGCAACAAAGCAGAAGTAGTTCTTAAAAAGATGGAGGAAAACGCTAAATCTATGCAAACTGTTAAAGGTTTCCTACATTTACAGCCTCCAAGATTTAGTAGGCAATGGCCCTCTAAGAATTGGTCCTTTCCTGCCTCTTCCAGGCCTTCTCAGTCCAAACCCAAAACCAGCAGAACACCCAGGCTTCAGTCCCAGGGCACGCACAGGACTAAGCAGTGGGGGGGATCCCACTTCCAAATCAGGGAGTAGTAAGACTCCCCCCTATGGTAAACTGTCTCAATGACTTAATTTTAAACTTCCAAGCACTTCTCAACTGATTGCTCCTTTAGGGGGAAACGTTGCTCTGCAGGCAAAAAAACTGGGAACTCATTACCCAGGACAAATGGCTTTTAAATATAGTTTCTCAAAGATACAGATTTCACTTCCACACGTTACCAACCCCAAACGGTTGGCCAGATCTACCCACATATCAGTGGGCAGAGGCTCAAAAGAAAGTACTCTCTCAAGCATAAAGGCTATTCAAACAGTACCAGAAGAGGAAAAGGGGCAAGGTTTCAACTCAAGACTTTTCCTGGTACCCAGAAAAGACAACTCATGGCGTCCTATCCTGGACCTTTCTACCTTAAACACATTTTTGGTGATTCCAAAATTCAAGATGTTAACTCTTCACCAGTTGCTTCCTATGCTAGGCAAGGATGCCTGGTTGGCAACACTGGATTTAAAGGAAGCCTACCTGCACATCCCAATCAGGGAATCTTGCAGAAGATACCTACGCTTCAAAGCAGGCTACATGCTACATGCACCATCAGTTCTTTGCACTGCCCTTTGGCTTATCTACTGCGCCCAGGGTATTCACAAAGTGCCTAGCTCCAGTCATTGTATTTTGCAGGCAAAGAAATATTCAAATATACCCATACCTGGACGATTATGTCCTGGCTTTCTGCCTGAATTAGACACTTTTGAATCATCTGGCATTTGTACAAATGGTGTTAACTTGTCTGGGGTACACCATAAACGAAAATAAGTCACATTTGGTACCCTGTCAACAAGTTATATTCCTGGGAGCAAGCTTGAACACAACTTTCCAGATGGCTTTCCTCACGCCAGAGAAACAAATTAATTTGACAACTTACTTCAAACTAGTGGCCAGAAAAACCCTGCTATCTGCAAGGCAAATACTGCAAGCCTCTGGGTTCATGGCCTCATGTGTTCTAGTAATTCCATATGCAAGACTGCATATGAGGAAACTACAATGGTATCTAAAAAGCCTATGGTGTCAACATTCTCAGGATCTAGAAGCAATGATTCCTATCATACCTTGCCTACAGTTGTAATTCCTTTGGTGGGCAGAGGCCTGCCACCAAAACAAGGGACTACCATTCACTCTATCCCCTGCCGCCCAAACCCTAACAGACACATCAGACTATGCATGGGGGCGCTCACCTTGCAGGGAAGTGCATTCAGGACAAATGGAACCCAAGTCGAATGCACCTGCATATCAATCAAAAAGAAATGTTAGCTGTACAGAATGCTCTGACAGCCTTTAAGGACCACGTTCTTCCAGGACAATTAATGGTAAAGATGGACAACACCACTGTTATGTGGTACATAAGCAGGGGGGGGTACCTATTCTTACCCCCTCTGCAGACTAACCATGGCTCTGTGGAACACAGCCTTGAGCTACCAAGTGCATCTACAGGCTCAATTCTTGCCAGGAAAACTACACTGGCAGACGAACTAAGCAGAAATCTCATGGACCGACACGAGTGGAAAGTGGAACAAAAGACTTTCAATATGTTGATAAACAAATAGGGGAGCCCAGATATAGACCTGTTTGCCTCCCCCCAGAACTACCAATTGGACAAATTCTGCACAAGGATTCCCCACAAACAAGCTCGGAAAGTGGATGCTCTGTCCTTCAGCTGGAAAAATCTGTCAGTTTATGCCTTTCCTCCTCTGCCTCTCCAAAGTACTACTAAAGATCAAACAGGACAAACCAATGATGATACTGATTGCACCAGACTGTACCCCCTCTTGCACAGTGCGTCTCAGCTAGCCCCATGGCACCTACCTCAGACGCCTACCCTGCTGTCAGAGCAGGAGTGCCAGATTTTGCACCTCCAGCTTCAAACCCTGAACCTGGCAGCCTGGCTAATTACCAAATCTCTCCATTACCATCCCTCAGTAAACAAGTGTTGGATGTCATTTTGGAGGCAAGTAGGCCTAGTACTAGAAAATCTTATGTTGAAAAATGGAAAAGATTCTGTGCCTGGAACCAAACTCAAGGGATGACCACAGCAGCGCCCAATTTACCTCAGATTCTTCAGTTTTTAACTGAGATGCTTCACAAGGCCCTTTCCTTTTCCTCCATCGAAATTCACGCCTCAGTCATATCAGCTCATTACAACACAGAACCACCCCTCTTTTCTCATCCACTGCTCAAGCAGTTCCTCATCGGGGCCAAAAACTTAAGACCACCCAGGAGAGCCCCAACTCCAGCCTGTGACCTTAACTTTGTATTGGAAAAACTCACTCTTCCTCCTTTTGAGCCAGCAGCAAGTGCAGACTTAAAATTCCTTTCTTGGAAAACAGCTTTCCTTTTAGCAAGCACTTCAGCAAGAAGGGTATCTGAATTACAGGCCCTTTTGGCAGTGGAGCCTTTCATCATCTTTCTTGCGGACAGGGTGTCCCTCAGGACCAATCCCTCCTTCATGCCAAAGGTGGTATCCAGTGTGGCTCTTATTCAATCCATTCATTTGCCAACCTTCTTTTCTAATCCACAGAACAAAGGGGAACGGATACTGCACTCCTTAGATGTGCACAGACAACTTAGATTTTACTGGGACAGGACTAAACATCAAAGGAAATCTGAACAACTGCTGGTGGCATTTGCTGCAGGGGCAGATGGGAAGGCTATTTCAAAGCAAATCATTTCTAAATGGATAGGCCATTACATTAATTTCAGGTATAAGCACCATTGAAAACCTGTCCCACAGGGGATTAGACCCCATTCAACCAGGGCTGCATCTACCTCTGCAGCCTTTCTCAGAGGTGTCCCTACCAGAGACATTCTGGAAGCCGCTACCTGTAGTTATGTACATACTTTCACCAATTTTGCCAATTTTCTCTAAATCCAGAGCTGGCTTTGCCACTGCAGTCTTGCAGGGCCTTATAGCTGGTCCTAATGCTATCTAAATTCCTCCTCCCATCCTTCGCTATATATGTACGTATATAATGTGTGTGTATAGATTATAGATATGTAATGTATTTAATTGCTTCCTATTAGGGGGACACGTGACATCTGGGGCAAGAAAAACTGATGTAATGGCATTGGCTGCATGCTTTTATACCCCTGACTACCTGACGTCACGGAAGATGAGACAGCAACCGACGCAGGACACAAGACTTTGATAATCAGGCTGACTTAGGGATACTGCAAACAGATAACCCCAAATGTGATGACTGCAACAGTGAATACACTCGAACATCTACATTTATGACAAGTGTACACAACCGTACTTTCTAAGCCATCCCTCTATAACAGAAACTCTCAGTAACTCCCTCTCCCCCCTCTGCCAGCTTCACTCACCAAAAACTTGGAGGAAGGCTTGCCCTCTGCAAGAGAATCGGCTTTCTGTAACAAAGGACCAATGGGTATTAAAAGATAATTTCTCAGGGATACAAATTCTCCTTCAACGAGCTCCCAATTCCAAGAGGGTATCCAGACCTACCTCCAAATCAGTGGACAGAGGCATTAAAACAAGTCCAAACTCTCATATCCCAAGGGGCAGTAGATCCTTTCCCCTCAGACCAAAGAGGCAAAGGCTTTTATTCCAGACTATTCCTTGTTTCCAGGAAAGAGGGAACTTTTCACCTCATCCTGGATCTATCCATTCTGAACACCTTCCTGGTGGTCCCCAAATTCAAAATGCTAACTTTGCAGCATCTGCTACGCTGACAGAAAATGCTTCGTTAGTTACCCTAGATCTAAAAGATCAGTACCTCCACATCCCCATAAGGTAATCCTGCAGGAAATTCCTTCTCTTCAGAGCAGGCTAACAACATTTTCAGTTCTCTGCGCTACCCTTTGGCTTATCTACTGCTCCCAGGAGCAAATGGTTAGCCCCGGTCATGGCATTTTGCAGACAGAAAAATATACAAATTTACCCTTATCTGGATGACTGCCTCATTCAGGCAGATTGCAAAGAAAAGCACCACAAAGACCTTTTCATGGTCAAAACCCTCCTAACTTCCTTGGGGTACACCATCAGTGAGAGGAATTCAAGGAAAACACCCTCCAGTAAGATAGTTTTCTTGGGGGCTGTGCTGGACACAGCGTCCCAAATGGCCTTACTATCACCTGAAAAACAGAGCTTCCTGCCTCTCTGTTTTACCCAGCTGGCTTCCAGAAGTCACCTCACTATGAGGAAGTTCCTGCAAGCCTTGGGGTACAAGGCTTCTTGCATCATTCTAATTCCCCTGGCCAGGCTTCACTTGAGATAAATTCTGTGGTATCTAAAAGAACCTTTGGTGTCAGCATTCTCAGCCTCTAGAGACCTCTCTACCTCTGATCCCCTTGCATAAGGGCCAGGTTTCTCTGGTGGGTAGGGGCCTGTGCCAGAACAATGGTCTTCCCTTATCCTTCTGCCCAAGGCAGGTGCACCCAAGGTTTTTAGAATGCCCAGTACCTTCCTTTACACATCATCCAGAAGGAAATGATGGCAGTATAAAAGGCTCTGACATCCTTCATACCCCATCTCAAGCTAGGGGTTCTCCTAATCAAAACAAACAACACCACAGTAATTTGGTACATCAACAAACAGGAAGGGACCCAATCTTACCCTCTGTGCAGGCTAACCATGAACCGCTGGTATGGCAGCCTCTTCCATGGGACTGCACGTGATGGCACAATACCTACCAGGGAGCAACAATACCCTGGCAGACCACTTAAGCAGAAACTTACTGGACCCCCACGAATGGCAGCTCCACAGAGAAATCTTTTTACAAATCACTCAGGCATGAGGCACTCTGGCAGTGGATCTCTCTGCTTCGCATCCCAACCATCAGCTGAAAAAATTCTGTACCAGGGAGTATCACCACCTAGCATGGAAGGGTGGATGCCTTAACCTTCCCCTGGAACCTCCTCTGCCTCTTATCCCCAAGGTACTGGTCAAAATAAGGGAGGAGAGACCAAAGGCCATTCTCATTGCGCCAGACTGGCCCAGACAACATTGGTACCCTTTACTACGCAGCCTGACCTTACATCTTCCCAGGCAGCTCCCCCTGATTTCACACCTGTTATCTTGGGGGGGGGGGTGCTGCACCCAGACTTGCAGCCTCTTAAACTGTCAGCATGGCTAATACTCTAAAGGCAAACAAGGGGGACCCCTGTTAAGCAAACAGGTCCTACACATTCAAAGGCCAGAAGGCCCAGCACCAGAAAATCTTAGCATGGAAAACGGAAAAGATTCTGCTCCTGGAGCCAGTCCAGAGGGGACAATACCTCATAACCTTTCATCCGTCTTATCCTGGACTACCTAGCTGAGCTACTTAATAGTGGCCTCTCCTTCTGTATTAAAATTCACGCATCAGCCATTAAAGTTCATTTTTTTACTGAACAGCCCGTTTTCCCATCCTTTGAGTAAACAGTTCCTCAGAGGGGCTTATAATATCAGACCTCCCAGAAGGGCACCCACTCCAGCCCTGGGACCTGAATTATGTTTTGGAAAAATTAACTTTACCACTCTTCGAAACTGCTGCTTCAGCAGAATTAAAATACATGTCCTAGAACACTGCTTTTCTCGTCTCAGAACTTCAGGCACTGATGGCCTTTGAGCCCTTCATCATCTTCCGTGCAGACCGGGTCGCCCTAAGGACTAATCCCTTCTTTAGGCTCAATGTGGAATCTAATGTAACTCTCAACCAGGCCATACAGCAACCCACCTTCTTTCCTAACCCTCAAAACAAGGGAGGAAAGAATTCTGCACTCTCAGGACATACACAGACAGCTCATATACTATCTGCACCGTACTAAACCCTTCAGGTAAACGGACCAACTACTGGTCAGCTTTGTCCCAGGGGCAGAAGGGAAGCCCATCTCCAAACAAACTATTTCCAAGTGGATGTCACACTGTATCCATTTCTGCTACAGTTTGCATGGAACCCCCCTCCCTCCAGTTCTGTTTGAACCCATTCCACTAGGGCAGCCTCCACTTCCACAGCATTCCTCAGGGGAGTTCCCACCAGGGACATCCATGAATTTGCCACTTGGACTTCTTCCCATGCCTTTACCTAGCATTACCACCTTACCCCTGTTTTAATAAGGCTAGGGTTAGGTTTGCCTCTGCAGTTCTGCAGGGCATGCTGATCCATTCCTAGGTCTCTTACAAATCCTACCACCCCTCTCCTCAGCTTGGGGAATCTTCCCACAGGTGATGACTGCAACAGTGAAACACGAAGAACATAGTACAGTTGTGTACACTTACCATAAATGTAGATGTTCAAATGTATTCACTGTTGCAGTCCTGATGTTCATCATGTTACACTGCTGCAGTCATTACACTTGGGTTATCCTGCCGTCAGGCGGTCCCGCAGTCGGCCAGAGTTCCAAAGTCTTGGTCCGGCGTCGGTTGCTGTCGCTTCTTCCCTGATGTCAGTGCGCCAGGGGTATACAAGATGCATCCAACGCCATTTTCTTCAGGCTTTCTTGCCGCGCGGTGCCCGAAGCAGAAGCAGTTCGCAAGTGCCGGTTGGCCAACTCCTGAGATTTTCGAAGTCAAATTTCAGATCCGAAGTTTTCAATAAAGCTAAGTACCCCACTGGGGAAACTTTTTTTTCTTGCCTCAGACCGATGTCAGAAAAAGTTAATAATTGTATTTCTTGTGGGAAGCAAATACCTCATAAGGACTTCCACTCTTACAGTATTCCATGCCTACGCCCTGATCATGACGTCACTAGTTGTCGGCTTTGTGCTAGATTTAACAAACGCACTATAAAACGACGTTTTGATTTTGCTTTGCACTACAGCCGAAGGTTCAATTATACTATGCCGTCGGATCAACCGACGACCGCAGTTTCGAAAAAACGCAAAGACAAGGATAAAGACAGGCATCCGAGGTCCAAAACTGACAAAACCTCTTCTAGACCAGTCGCCGGTTCTCAGTGAGGCGCTTCTGCAGCCCCTGACACCCACTACCTCAGAGCCACAGGCCGCCTCAGACTCCCAAGTGGAGACAACTAGGCCTCTGGAAACTCAAGGTATTGTGCCTACGGAAACTAATCTCAGATGGGTCCGGAGCCGCTGAGCAGGCATCGGCTTCTGAGGGTGTTTTCAGACCTTCACAACTTACCATTAAAGCAACAGCCAAGACAAAAGTACCATTAAAGACAAAGAAGCAAGTACAGCATTCTCCTGGACAGTCCTCCATGCCTAAGAAACAGATGCTTAAAATGACCGAAGACCTCATTACTCTAATCAGGGGTTCCCATCCCCCTCCTGAGAAAAGGCATAGGCAGGATACAGACTATGATTCCTTTGATCAGGTTTCCATTTCCTCTGATTCCTCTTCAGACCAGGGATACTCTCTACCCCCCTATGAGGACTCTGACGCTGAAGAATCTATCCCTTCAGCCTCTCCTCCTGAGGATTATTCTTTAGGGGAAACTTTACATACCATGAGGGAGCATTTCCACTGGGAAAGTCAGGATTATTCAGAATCCAAGAAAAGGCTCAGGGATTTCCTTTTATTACCTCAGCACAGGCCCCTGTCTATTCCCCCTGTGCTAGATATGGTGGATGATGTGTTCTCTGAATCCAGCTTATCTCCTGATTATTTGCCCCCTGCACCAGCCAAGCCAGATAGGTACTATAGAGTCCCTGACTCTCAAGTTTCTTTATAAAAACCCTTCTGCTGATCCAGAAACTATTTCCCAGGGTCCAAAAGGGGTTAAGGCTTCCATTGCAAAAAATCCAGTACCCTCTGACAGATTCCACAGCTTTGGATAGATGGGGAAGAAAGTTTACACTTCGGCAACTTTAGCAGTAAGGGCTTTAAATTGCCAGTTTCACATGCTTAAGTACCAACAATATTTAATGGCTCAGTTAAAACAGAAAATGCTTGCAAGCTCAGAAGCTCCTGACTCTAAAGAAATGCAGGATTTATTGCATGCAGTTGAACAGGTGGGAAAACATACTCTGCAATGTGGTTTTGATTCTTTAGAGGCCTCTTGTTGAGCCGCAGTTACAGGTTCTGTGATTCAAAGACATGCTTTGTTAAAAGAACAGAGTTCACCTGATCATGTTAAAGCAAAATTATTGGATGCTCCTTTACAGCATATGTCAAGGCAGAAGAGGTGTTAAAGAAAATGGAGGGTAAAGCTAAATCTATGCAAACAGTCAAGGATTTCTTACAGGTACAGCCACCTCGATTTAGCAGAAATTGGCCAACAAAGAATTGGTCCTTTCCAGTGTCAGACAGGCCACAGAGAGGCAGATACAGATGCCCAAGAGGCAGATCTCAACCACAAGGCTCTAACAGACAACAACAGTGGGGCACCTCAACCCCAAAAGGAGGTCAGGACAAGTTTCAACCTTACAGGAAACAGACCCAATGACTTCCCCCTTCGTACGCCAAGCACTTCCCTTTTGGTAGCCCCCTTAGGGGTAAAACTAGCACTTTTTTCTCAAAACTGGCAAACAATCACCCAAGACAAATGGGTTCTGAATATTGTGTCTCAAGGTTACAGGTTCCACTTTCACACTTTACCAAGGCTAAAAGGAATGCCAGACCTGCCATAAAATCAATGGGCAGAGGCACAAAAACAGATTTCAGCCCTCCTGGACATGAGAGCTATTCAAAAAGTACCACAACAGGAACAAGGACAAGGATTTTACTCAAGACTCTTCCTGGTCCCCAGAAAGGACAAGGCCTGGAGGCCCATACTAGACCTTTCAACTCTAAATACTTACCTGGATATTCTGAAATTCAAAATGTTGACACTACAGCAGCTTCTACCCATGCTGGGCAAGAAGGCTTGGCTTGTTACTCTGGACCTCAAAGAGGCATACCTGCATGTCCCTATCCGACAAAATTGCAGAAGATACCTCAGATTCAAAGCTGGTACAATGCACTACCAATTCTCTGCACTGCCCTTTGTAAAGACCCTGGGCGCAGTAGATAAGCCAAAGTGCCTGGCACCAGTAATTGCATTTTGCAGACAAAAAGGAATTCAAATATATCCATACCTGGACGACTGCCTCATTCAAGCAGAGACAAAGGACATTCTTATAAAGCATTTGGCATTTGTAAAAAGGTTGCTAATTTCTCTAGGGTACACAGTAAATGAAAAGAAGTCAAAACTAGTGCCCTCACAACAGATTATATTCCTGGGTGCCAGCTTAAATACAACGGCCCAGATGGCTTATCTCACGCCAGTCAAACAAGTTCAACTAACTCAGTATTTCTAATTACTGGCAAAAAAGTCCCATCTCCCTGCAAGAAAAATTCTGCAGGCCCTGGGATTCATGGCATCCTGCATACTACTAGTACCATATGCCAGACTGCATATGAGGAAATTACAATGGTACCTAAAAAGTGTTTGGAGTCAACACTCTCACAGTTTAGAAGCAGTAATACCAGTGATTCCCTGCCTACAACAGGAGTTTCGATGGTGGGCACAGGCTTGTCACCTAAACAAGGGTCAGCCTTTTACTCTACCCACAGCCAGGCAGACTCTAACAACAGATGCTTTGGATTACGCCTGGGGAGCACACACACGGCAGGAAAATGCATTCAGGGCAAGTGGACCGCAGACCAAATGCATCTTCACATCAATCAAAAAGAGATGTTGGCTGTTCAAAATGCCCTAACAGCTTTCAAGGACCTTCTGCATCCAGGACAATTATTATTAAAGACAGACAACACCACCGTAATGTGGTACATAAGCAAGGGGGCACTCATTCTTATCCCATATGCAGGCAAGCCATGACCTTGTGGAACACAGCTCTAACGTATCAAGTTCATCTGCAAGCACAATTCCTGCCTGGAAAGAAAAATACTCTGGCAGACTATCTAAGCAGAAATATCATGGACCCTCACGAATGGAAATTGAATCCACAAATCTTCAGCATGGTAACGCAAAAATGGGGCTGCCCAGACATAGATCTTTTTGCCTCCCCACTGAATTGCCAACTACAAAAATTCTGCACAAGGACTTATCACACACAAGCATGGAAAGTGGATGCTCTCTCTTTCAGCTGGAAAAACCTAAAAGTTTATGCCTTCCCACCACTGCCTCTCCTTTCAAAGGTACTCCTAAAAGCCAGACAAGAAAAACCACAGATGATCCTGATTGCTCCAGACTGGCCACGCCAGCACTGGTACCCAGTCTTAAAGAACTTAACTCAAGGCCCACCATGGATTTTGCCTCAAATTCCACACCTTCTGACTCAACAAAACAATCGGATCCTGCACGGTCAGCTCAAAACCCTAAACCTGGCTGCATGGTAGATTCATTAGTCAAACAGGCAACACCTCTCTAAAGCTGTTATGGATGTCATTTTGGAGGCCAGGAGACCTAGCACCAGGAAAGCTTACTCAGAAAAATGGAAGAGATTCTGCGCCTGGAACCAGGCTCAAAGCCTTGACCCTCTTGTCCCAAACATTCCTCAGATTTTACAATACTTAACTGAGATGCTGGACAAAGGCCTATCCTTCTCATCAATTAAGATGCACTCCTCTGCCATTTCAGCACATTACAACACGGATCCACCTTTATTCTCTCATCCCTTGATAAAGCAGTACCTCAGAGGGGCTAAAAACATAAGACCGCCCCGGAGAGCACCAACACCAACTTGGGACCTCAATTTCGTTTTGGAAAAACTGACCCTGCCTCCTTTTGAGCCAGCCAATACAGCCGATCTAAAATTTTTGTCATGGAAAACAGCTCTGCTTCTGGCAGTAACTTCAGCACGAAGAGTCTCAGAGCTACAGGCATTAATGGCAGTGGAACCTTTTATTATTTTTCATCAGGACAGGATTTCTTTAAGGACAAACCCTACCTTTATGCCAAAGGTGGCATCTAGTGTGGCTCTTAACCAAACCATCCATTTGCCAACTTTTTATCCAAACCCCCAGAATAAAGGGGAGAAACATCTGCACTCTTTGGACATACACAGGCAGCTACGCTTCTACTTGGACAAAACAAAAGCTTTCAGGAAAACTGAGCAACTGTTTGTAGCATATGCTGCAGGATCGCAGGACAAGGCTATCTCAAAGCAGACTATCTCCAAATGGATAGGACACTGTATTCGTTACTGCTACACACAGCATGGAAAATCAGTCCCTAATAACATTAGGCCACATTCCACCAGGGCAACAGCCACTTCAGCAGCCTTTCTCAGAGGAGTACCTACCAAGGAAATTTTGGAGGCTGCAACTTGGAGTTCAGTGCACACCTTTACCAAGCATTACCACTTGCCTCTTTACTCTAAATCCAGAGCAGGATTTGCCACTGCAGCTCTGCATGGCCTCATAGCCAATCCTAACTCTTTATAGACCAGCCACCCAACCTTAGCTTTGGGATTCTACCCACGTGTAATGACTGCAGCAGTGTAACACGATGAACATAGTACAGTTTTGTACCTACCATAAATGTAGATGTTAGAGTGTTCACACTGCTGCAGTCCAGGTTACCCTCCCTCCACCCCCTCTGTCCTAGCTGGACTTATCTATACCTTTCTGTCCTGTACAGCCTTTGTGGTGTATTTGCTTGTAACTGAAGGTATTGCTTTTATTTTATATATATATTTTTTATCAGCAGTATGTATTGCCTACCTCCTTGGGGGCACCTGACATCTGGAGCAAGAAAAACTGAAGAAAATGGCGTTGGATGCATCTTGTATACCCCTGGTGCACTGACTTCAGGGAAGAAGCGACAGCAACAGATGCCGGACCAAGACTTTGGAACTCTGGCCGACTGCGGGACCACCTGACGGCAGGATAACCCAAGTGTAATGACTGCAGCGGTGTGAACACTCGAACAACTACATTTATGGTAGGTACAAAACTGTACTGTTTCCCGCCCCCTTCCCCCTTGTATTTTCTTTCTTTATGGAAACATTAGTTTCTAACAGTGACTTTTACGACCAGGACCACTCCATATTTACTTGAGCTTCTGACTGGTTAGGGCAAGAAAAACTGATGTAATGGCGTCTGCTGCCTTTCTTTATAGCACTGATGAGCTGTCATCAGCCATCAAGTGACAGCAGCCGATGCAGAATAATATTGACTCTGGTATTTGGGGAGGCCGAGGGCTACCAAAAACAGGGATAACCCACAGGTGATGACTGCAACAGTGAATACCCTGTAACATCTACATTTATGGTAAGTGTACACAACTGTACTTTCTCAGGGCTCTGGGTTCTGTGGCTGCAACAATTACCTTACTTTCAACAGCTCGCTTACATACGAGAGCTCGCCAGTGGACATTGTTCAATGGTCCCTTCTGCATCAACCCCTCAGTCATCCTTTGAAACTGTCTCTGTTGTGAAGGAATTCTCATTTGTGGTGGCTTCACAGTCCAAAAGTATCTCAGGATCAACTTTTCATTCTTCCCACCCCCATTGCCACGTTGACCACAGGCGCCTCCCAGCTGTGGTGGTGGAGGGCATTAGCTGGGATGGACAGTCCAAGGCTCGTGGACTCCCCAAGAAACCAATCTACATATCAGCATCCTAGAGATGATAGCGATGCTTTTAGTGTTGCAAGCCCTCCACTCCCTTCTTCCTCTGGGGACAATTGCGATTTAGACTGACAACATGTCTGTTGTGTGGTATCTCGGCAGACAAGGTGGAGCCAAGGCTTGCCCCCCTTTATCGATAAACGATGAGTGTGTGGCAGTGGGCTGTCTCTACCAACCGCTTTCTTGTTGGAAAGCACATTCAGGTGGGGAACACAATGTATTGGCAGACAGGCTCAGCAGGGTACTTCTGATGCCTCACGAATGGTCTCCGAATCGGTGGCAAACCAGGTCTTCCTCAGTTTGGCTCAATCCTGCTGCAGCCTTTTGCCTCCCCTTTCAACAGTAAGTGCTGCAGGTATTTTTCCCTAATCCCTCCACAGGGACAGTCAGCAAGAGATGCTCTAGTCTATGGCCTTGTGGTCTACTTTATGCTTTTCCTCCTATCCCCCCCCCCAATTCCGAAATTTCTTCAGAAGGCACAGAGGTTGAAGAGCAAAGTGATCCTCATTGCCCCATTTTGGCCTCGACAAGTTTGGTTCACCTTCCTTTGGTCTCACCTAATTTTCTCTCTGTGGACCCTGAAACCATTTCTGGATCTTCTGTTTCACTCTTCAGGGCAAATTCACCCAGATCTTCACAGTTTGAGACTAACCACATAGATGTTCTTCATCCCACATTGCTGCAGTCCTAACACTTGGGGTAGTCCGCTGTCCCAGTCGGCCCGAATACCAAAGTATATGGCTGACGTCGGTCAAGGCGCATTAGTCTGACGTCAGGGTACAAATGCGCATGACCGACGTCATATCCTCAGTCTTTTTTGCCGCATGGTCCGATGCAGAAGCAGTTTTGCGAGTGCAGGTTGGCGTTCTGAAATTTTCTGAAGTCGGAGTTTCAGACCGAATCAAAGTTGGCTAAGTACCCCGTTGGGGAATATTTTGGTTTTTTCTTGCCTCAGTATTTAACCGGATGTCAGAAAAAGTGAATAACTGTATTTCTTGTGGGAAACAGATACCTCATAGGGATTACCATACCTTGTGTATACCTTGCTTAGGGCCTGAGCACGACGTAGTTGGATGTCGCTCTTGTGCTAGATTTAACAAACGCACTATAAAGAGAAGGTTAGACTGTGCCAGGTTAGTTTTTGGGAAGCGTTGTAATTATAAAATGCCGTCGGATGCTCCGGCCGCTTCAAAAGCGCAAGGACAAAGCAGCAAAGCCTAGGTTGGAAGAACCGTCAGTCCCGGACGTCGGTTCTTTAGAAGGCTCGGTGGAGCCGGAGGTTCTGCAAGAAGTTTCTTTGGAGTCTCAGGGGGAGACTTTACTGTTACAGGATGTGTCCTCTCAGGAGGTAGCCCAGGCTGAAGGGGCTTCTCAGGTGGCTGTTCTACCCTCCCTTCCTAAGGTGGTTAGGCCCTCCCCTTCTGTTTCCAAGGCTTCTTTGAGAGGCAGGCCAGGTTTAGCTTCAGTGGGTGTCTCTCCTAGTTCTTCAGGATCTTTGCCTAAGAAACATATGCTTAAAATGGCAGAAGATTTGATTACTATGATTAGGGGTTCTATGCCCCCTCCTGATAAGAGGCCTAGGGTGGAACCTGAGCTTGAGAGTTTTGAGCAGTGTTCGGAGGCTTCTGAGTCTTCGGCTGAAGACTTACAGGAGTATCCTCCTTATTCTGATTCTGATGTGGATGATGCTACTCCTTCAGCTTCTCCCCCTGAGGATTTTTCTTTTTCAGAGAATCTTCATTCCATGAGGGAACATTTTAAATGGGAAGGACAAGATTTCTCTGATTCCAGGAAGAGGCTTAGGGAATTTTTGTTTTTACCCCAGCATAGGCCTTTAGCTATACCTCCTGTTCTGGATGTGGTGGAAGATGTTTTTGCAGAGGCTTCCCTGAACCCTGATTCTTTGCCTCCTGCCCCAGTTAAACCGGACAGGTATTATAGGGTGCCTGAAGCTCATAAGTATCTTTTTAAGAGTCCTAGGGCAGACCCAGAAACTGTTTCCCAGGGGCCTAAAGGTGTTAAGGCTTCTGTTGTTAAAAATCCTGTTCCTCCTGATAGAGGCAAGGGCTTTGGATAGATGGGGAAAGAAAGTGTATACTTCTTCCACTTTAGCCATGAGGGCTTTGAATTGCCAGTTCCACATGTTAAAATATCAAAATTATCTCCTTTCACAATTGCAGTCTAAGGTGGATGCTCTGGCGGAAGGTATTGAGTGTAAAGAGTTGCAGGATTTAGTTCATGTGTCTGAACAGGTGGGTAAGCATTCCTTGCAATGTGGTTTTGATGCTGTGCAGGCCTCTTCGAGGGTGGCTGCTACTGGTTCTGTTCTTCGCAGGCACGCCTGGCTGAGGGATCAGAATTTAGCTGAGCATGTTAAGACAAGGATTTTGGATGCTCCATTACAGTCTGATGTGTTGTTTGGTTCGCCTGTGGAAGCAGTTTTAAAGAAAATGGAGGACAAGGCTAAGTCTATGCAGACTGTTAAAGATTTTTTGCAGGTTCAGCCCCCGAAGTTTAGTAGAAATTGGCCTACTAAGGGATGGGCATATCCTTCTTATGATTCCCAGTCTAGGGGTAGGTCTAGGCGTGGTAGGGAGAGCTCAAGGTTCTTTTAGGCCTAGAACAGGAGTTCACCTGCTCAATCTTCTGGTGAGGGCAGGGGTCAGCCCTTTCGTAAACAGACCCAATGACCTGCCTTTTCAGCTGCCAGTGCTTTCTCCTCTGGCAGCACCTTTGGGAGGAAGGCTGGCACTTTTCAAAGAAAATTGGAGTTTAATTACCCAGGACAGATGGGTATTGGATATCATTCAAAACGGTTACAGGTTTTATTTCCATACCTTGCCTCCTTTCAAAGGCATGCCAGACATTCCTCCTCTACAAAGAAAAGAGGCTCACAAGCAAATTTCTCTGTTACTCCAAATAGGGGCCATTCAGCCGGTTCCTGTGCCAGAAAGGGGCCTAGGATTTTATTCTCGCCTGTTCCTAGTACCAAAGAAGGGGAACACGTGGAGACCCATTTTGGATTTATCTATCCTCAACACTTATCTGGACATTCCCAAGTTCAAAATGTTGATGTTACAACAGCTTTTACCTCTACTGGGCAAAGATCACTGGATGGTAACTTTAGATCTCAAGGAGGCTTACCTTCATGTGCCTATCAGACTAAGTTGCAGGAAGTATCTGTGTTTTCGAGCTGGGAATTCCCATTATCAGTTCTCTGCATTGCCCTTTGGCTTATCTACTGCGCCCAGAGTATTCACAAAAGTTCTGGCTCCAGTGATAGCTTACTTCAGGCTAAAAGGAATACAAATCTATCCTTACTTGGACGACTGCCTGATTCTGGCTCAAGAAAAGGAAGACCTTTTACGGCATTTGGAATATGTGATAGCAGTGCTAAGATGCCTGGGGTATTCTGTGAACGAAATAAAGTCCAGTCTAGTACCCTCTCAAGACATGTGCTTTCTGGGTGTGAGACTGAATACAGCAACCCAGATGGCCTTTTTAACCCCGGACAAACAAAAGAATCTTTCCCTGTACTTCCATCAACTATCTCTTCAGTCCGGGCTGACTGCAAGGACAGTCCTTCAAGCCTTAGGGTTCATGGCATCTTGTATTCTGGTGCTTCCCAATGCCAAACTGCATATGAGGAAGCTGCAATGGTACCTCAAAAATGTATGGACACAGCACTGCCAGGATTTGGACACTGTCATTCAAATAATACCTTGCATTCAAAAGGAATTTTTGTGGTGGGCTCAGGAATGTCACCTAAACAAGGGACTCTCTGTGACCCGGCCAGAGGCGAGTCAGATTCTAACGACAGATGCCTCAGACATAGCTTGGGGAGCTCATCTGAATGGAAAGTGGATACAAGACAAGTGGCCTGCCAGACTACAGCATCTACATATCAACATGAAGGAGATGTTAGCAGTCCAGTTTGCATTAATGGCTTTCAAGGAGTTACTTCTTCCAGGGCAGGTGTTGATTCTAACAGACAACACAACTGTCATGTGGTACATCAACAAACAAGGGGGAACACATTCTTATCCTCTATGCAGGCAAGCAATGATTTTATGGGAGACTGCGCTCAGCTTGCAACTAACTCTTCAGGCAAGGTTTCTGCCGAGAGCACAGAACTCCTTAGCAGATGTGTTAAGCAGGCAAATCATGGATCCCCACAGTGGAAACTGGATCTTCATGTATTTCGGAAATTGACAGTGTCATGGGGAACTCCAGACATAGATCTGTTCGCTTCTCCACTGAACCACCAGCTGCCAAAGTTTTGCACGAAAAGGTTTCATCACACAGCTTGGAAAGTGGATGCTCTTTCTTTCAGTTGGACAAATCTTCATGTGTATGCCTTTCCACCTCTGCCTCTTCTCCCAAAGGTACTCCTAAAGGTCAGACAAGACAAGCCAAGGATGATTTTAATAGCTCCAGATTGGCCTCGGCAACACTGGTACCCATTACTAAGGAGTCTGGTAAGGAAGCCTCCATGGCCTTTACCTTTGATTCCACACCTATTGTCTCAGAGGGACGGTCATCTACTCAATGTCAAGCTTCACACTCTTCATCTGACAGCCTGGCATATTCTGTTTTGAAACACAGCAGGTCTCAACTTCCTCAACAAGTTTTGAATGTGATTATGGAAGCCAGAAGACCTAGTACAAGGAAAGTGTACTCAGAAAAATGGAAGAGATTTTTGTTTTGGAGTGCAGCAAAGGATTTGGAGGTTTCTGAGCCTAATTTGAGTGTGGCTCTTCAATATCTTACTGAGTTATTAGACAAAGGTTTGTCTTTCTCTTCCATTAAGATTCATGCTGCAGCAATTTCAGCTCACTATGATTGTGACCCACCATTGTTTTCTCATCCTTTGTTCAAGCAATTTCTTAGAGGGGCAAAGAATATAAGACCCCGACGTAGAGCTCCTACTCCTGCTTGGGATCTCAATTTTGTGTTGGAGAAACTTACTCTACAACCTTTTGAGCCTGCGGCTACTGCTGAATTGAAATACTTGTCATGGAAGACTGCTTTTTTGTTGGCCATTACTTCTGCAAGAAGGGTTTCTGAATTACAGGCCCTTATGGCGGTTGAGCCTTTTTTGATTTTCCATAAGGACAGGGTATCATTACGTACTAATCCTTCCTTTATGCCTAAGGTGGTTTCTAGTGTGGCTTTAAACCAAACTATTCATTTGCCTACTTTTTATGCAGATCCCCAAAATAAAGGGGGAAAAGATTTTGCACACTTTAGATGTACACAGGCAGTTGCGTTATTATTTAAGCAGGACTAAGGCTTTTAGGCAGTCTCAGCAGTTGTTTGTTTCTTTTGCTTTGAGTTCTCAGGGCAAGCCTGTGTCAAAACAAACTATTTCTAAGTGGATTGGGTTTTGCATTACATTTTGTTATTCCCATCATGGCAAGGAGATTCCAGCTGGGATTAGGCCTCATTCCACTAGGGCTACTGCCACTTCTACAGCATTTCTAAGGGGGGTGGCAACTAAGGATATTTTGGAGGCAGCTACTTGGAGTTCAGTGCATACTTTCTCTAAGCACTACCACCTTCCTCTCTACTCTAAATCCAGGGCTGGTTTTGCCACGGCTATTTTGCAGGGCATGTTGACAGCCCCTGCTTCCTTATGATTTGCCAGCCTCCCTTACCTCTGCTTTGGGATTCTACCCAAGTGTTAGGACTGCAGCAATGTGGGATGAAGAACATAGTACAGTTTTGTACCTACCATAAATGTAGATGTTCGAAGATCCACATTGCTGCAGTCCAATTTACCCTTCCTCCTTCCCCTCTGTGTTTAGGGGTGGTTGTGTGGGTGGGGTTGTACCTTTGTAAATTTGTATATATTGTATATATATTGGGTACAAGAGTGTTTGGTGTTTTTTGGTTTTGGCCTTATCTTTTTAGGGTCTTCTGACATCTGGGGCAAGAAAAGACTGAGGATATGACGTCGATCATGCGCATTTGTACCCTGACGTCCTGACGTCAGACTAATGCGCCTTGACCGACGTCAGCCATATACTTTGGTATTCGGGCCGACTGGGACAGCGGACTACCCCAAGTGTTAGGACTGCAGCAATGTGGATCTTCGAACATCTACATTTATGGTAGGTACAAAACTGTACTTTTCTCCGGTTCCGATAATGGCTAGACATTCCAGGCTTTCTTCCCCTGTCCAGAAGATGGTCATTTCTTCTCAAGTCTTCTACCCGAAAAATTTATGAAAGTGGAAAAGGTTTTCCATCTGGGCCCAATAGCACCTATTTCAGCAGTCTTGTATTTCCTGGCTGGTCTTTTTCATTCGGGGGCCAGTTTCTCTACCGTCAGAGTTCAGTTAGTAGCCAGGTCTGATTTTCACACCGGAGAGAATGCTACATCTTTGGCTTCTTCCAGACTTTGCAAAGCCTATCTCAAGGGTATTTTCCTTCTTCGACCTCCTGTTAAGGATCTTACTCCTCCGTGGGATCTTACGTTAGTTCTTCAAGCCTTGACCTTACCCCCATTTGAACCTGCCGCTAAGGCTGAATTGAAATTCTTATCTGGGAAAACAGCCTTTCTAGTGGCCATTACTTTGGCTAAGAGGGTTTCTGAACTTCAGGTGCTATGTTCCACACCTCCCTATCTTATTTTCCATAAAGACAGTTATTTTATGGTTAACTGGGTTCTGGTGGCTAGTTGAGAGAAGTAGCCCGTCAGGTAGGCTTGTTTTTCTGGAGTAAGGAATGCCATCTGTGATGCTGTGTCCAGGGTTGCTCCCTGGAATACAATCGGAAATGAAAACTAAGGTAGCGGCTGACCGGCACTCGTGAGAACTGCTTCTGCTTCGGGCTCCTCGGCAAGAAAGACTGATGTAATAGCGTCGGCTGCCTGATTTTATACCACTAACGACCTGACGTCAGTCCTGGAGCAACAGCAACCGACGCAGAAATACTAAGCCTCTGGTATTCAGGCCGACTGAGGGCTAACCCTGGCAGGATAACACAAATGTGATGACTGCAACAGTGAATACACTCTAACATCTACATTTATGGTAAGTGTACACAACTGTACTTTGTGTAAGTAGTTACCATAACAGTAGATGTTTGTTTTAATGATCACTACTGCAGTAGCCACTCCCTCACTCTATCCTCTTTCTTTTCTGATATGTTGCTTATGGCAGGGTATGATTATTTTTTTTTTATTCTTAGCATTGACCTTTCATGGCTCAGTGTGTCTGTCTCTCTCTGTTGGCAGAAAAGCTCTGAAGGGTTTGGCGCCCAAACTTGTCTTTTTAAGTCAGCTCAGCTCAAGCTGACTGATGGTTTGGGCATGTTCAAGGTACCCTGAATCTTTGGAAGCTGCTTGGCTGTTGTATCCTTGGCAGGATATAACCCATATTGCTAAGGCTACTGCAGCAGTGATCATTCGAACATCTACTATTATGTTAACTTTACTTACATAACTGTATTATCTATACACATCTGTGTAAACATGCATAGGTTGATTTTATATATATATATATATATATATATATATATATATATATATATATATATATATCTTTATGTTATATATGTGTATGTTCTAGATGTGTGTGTTAACTGCATAAACTGAAATGGTGACTTGTATTCTATTTTAAAAATGTGTTAAGTAAAAGGTGGTGTTCATTTTTTAAGTGAATCAAAACCATTTCACTTTACTAGATTCAGTTCACTTTACCAGTTAAATAGGAAGTGGATGCGTGTAAGCTCCGTATAGTGACAGTAAAACTACTTACATTGATAACATGATTAAGTCTTAATGAAGTTGACCTAACAGTAGTAATGCCTTAATGTTTACGTATACAGGAAGTCTTCACAGAAATGGAAGAAAAGTATGGTGAAGTAGAAGAAATGAATGTATGTGATAATTTGGGAGATCATCTAGTTGGAAATGTATATGTAAAGGTAAGAAAGCTACTGAAGCATAATCCTTGATCTCATTTGACTCGTTTTCTTTTTTGTATGTAAGTTTATCATAGTAATGACTTTTATCTGTTAGGATAAATTGGGTGACAGTCTCTTGCCAATAAAGTGGTGACAGAAACCACCACCCCACTTGCATTTAAACAAAGCAAGTAGTCTTTTTCAGATCTTAGTCCACTATTTTAGATAGACAATTATATGGCAGTTATAACTGGAGTCTAGGATTTTAGTTTCTGCTGTCTTTGCTTAGATGACATGCAGGATACCTAAGCTTTCTTGTTCTCATAGCCTGTGTTTTTCTTTTTTTCTTTTTTGTTACTTAAACACTGTGGGTTTTATTCCTTATCATAAAAAAGGTGCTGTAATCTTATACCCAAGCATGATGATTAAGCTACCAGAACCAACCCTCACAGATATTCCCTGTACTGCTTAAGGGATGGGCACATTGGTAATTGTCAAAAGTATGAAGGGTTCGACCTGACTACTCAGTAATAAAAGAAATAGTTGGTAGTCCACTTTTCCAAAGCTGTATGCATGGAGTCTATTTGGCAAGTTGTTATTGCAGCCTTTGCCATCTTTTAGCACATTGCTGCAAGGGCTTAGTGGCTATGTCCAGGTTTGAGTCTCTGCAAAAGAAGTCCTTTGTGTGTGTGTGTAGATATATATATATATATATATATATATATATATATATATATATATATATATATATATATATATATAATTTATTTATTTGATCTTTTGAACCCTTTAGGTAGGGCATTTGCCTCTGAAAGCTGCGAGCTCTAGTTTGAAGTGGTCTTCGGCTGTAGTCGTGGACCTTGGGTGTGAGGAATTGTGCTCTCTGCCCCCCCCTTCCCCCAGAGGTCCTAGTATGTTCTACTTTCAGATAGTAATCTGCAACCCTCAAATAAATAATTTTAACCAGAGGCTTGGTTCATTAAGTCATCTCACCATAAACACTGGGCTTACAGGACATAGCCATTCCCCTTAGATCTGGCACTCAAGCTTGTGTAGGCCAAACAGGTTCCAGTCAAGAGGGGTCCACCTGGATGTAAAGCAGCTGTTTAATGTCTAGTAGAAACTTGACGTAGTTGTGGGGGGCACCATTAAAAATTGATTCTGAAGTCTGCTCCAGTCTCAACATAGGCATTTCCCCAAGGCATTTGGCTAGCATATGATCAGGCATCTGTTTCTATTCCCCAGTCTGACACGTGTTCTGCATTGTGCAAGCTCATGCCTGAGAAGGAGGGGAGGGAATGGTCTTTTCAGTGCGTTTTTGAGGATTCAGATGATCGTGAGGCCATCATCTCTGTGAGACAGGCAGATATACTAAGCCCCTCACCACACCAGACCTTTTTTAAACTCTCTTTGTTGTTGTTATTAAAATAGATACGTACAGTACATTATTTCCATTTACAGTACTGCTGCTGTCACTTCAGTAACATAACTCTAAATTTCCCAGGGCATTTTGCTAACAATTTTGCTGTGTTTATTGCAGAGAAAAATTCATGATGATATGTAACTTTTTTATTCTCATCTGACTGGGATATTTTGTCAGCTGATTAAGCAAGAGGAGGGTCCTTTACCCTTGCTGGAACCTGGAGACCACTTCTGAAGCTCAGACCTCTACCAGGTAAAATGCTACTTTTTGGTGAATCCCAAGCCTTCAGCTCACTCCTGTCTCCCTCCTTGTCACTAGGCTAAATTTGGTCTGGTTTTCTGTAGTTGTTATAAAGCCTTGTGCCCAATCCAGATAAACCAGCTTTGTCTGCAGTCAGGCACTTCAAGGAAGATGTGAGCCTCACTAGAGAGACCTACCAACTCTGTTTCTGCAGATGATTAGGAGGATCCAAACTTTAGATCCCCAGATGTCAGTCCCATTAGCATAAGACACAGGGCATCCTGGCATCGGGCTGCCAGAGACTGTCTCATTTGGGAATATTCCCTTTCTCATGAGAGGGCTCATGAAGCCTCTGCTCCCCAGAAGAGAGCCATAGAACTCCTGGGGTTTGGCTCATCAAACTTGTTGCTTTTCCGCCATGAATTTTTCCTAGAGATTTTTGATGCAACTTGGAGCCAGATTACTACCCCTAGCCTCTTAAGAGAACTGACCATTTTGGTAGAGTGCATGCTCCCCACAAATTCCTGTGTAAGGTTCCACTAGCAAAAACAGGTACAGTGTCATCGGAGTCTAAAAGAACTGTACTGGTTCTAGATCGCAATGCACTCCCTAATGATAAGGGGAGCAGATTCTTTGATAGACATGGCAAGAAAGTGTATGCATCTGCAACTGTGCCTTTTAGGGCTTTCAGTTACCAGACTCACATTCTCACGTGCCAAACGTGTGTCTTGAAGCAACTGCTGCAAGCTTTTGGGGGGGGGGGGTGCAAGATGAGAACAGAAGGTCTATGTTGTAACAGACTATCTTACAGTTTGTAAAGCATGATTTTAATTATGCTGCTGTGGATGCCTTTTTCAGGGCTTCTGCTATGGGTCAGTCCTTTGAAAGGCATTATTCCTGGTTGACAGCATGGTCAGTGAAGATGTCAAAGTGCGGCTACTTAATGCTCCTTTGGATAGAGAGCTGGTCTTTGCATTTTGTGCTTCAGTGTGTTTTAAAAAAGTGGAGATTTAAAGAGAAGTGTATGGAATAGGTTAAGAACATGTTCCATCCTCCCCGTCTAAGTTAAACATGAGCTGCCTTTGTAAGCAAGGTCCTTTCTATGTGGAAGTAAAGGAAAACAGACCAAAGGTAAAAGTCCTTTCAGAAAAGAAAGTGGCAGCAAGGGTCTTTTGCCCCTGGGGAGCAACTATTTCTACCACAGCTCTTCCCTTTCACCTCCCCTTAAACCCCATGCAGCCAGATCTTTTTTTCTTGCCCAGTATACAAGCCTTTGTCCCGTAATTAGAGACAAACAAATCTTGCTTTCAGAAATGTGTAGAATTACTTTAGGCAAGTGGGTCCTAAAGGTCATGTCCAGCAATTATGAACTAAAGTTTTTTTTCAAATCCACAACAAAGCAAAGGAAGTCCTTGCAGTACCCAAAGGTCAAGAGAATCTCATAAAGTCTATCCCAGAAGAGATATCTTAGGAGATTATGGAAGGGGTCCCACCAGTAAAGGAAGAAGGGCTTATATTACAAACTTCTCTCTAGTCTCTAGAAACAGTGGGCACTGGACAGCCATTCTGTACTTCCCAAGGCTAAACAAATTCTTAGCTACCAGATTAAAATGTTGTTGCTTTCCTATCCCATCACCCAGCCATTCATGGTTATTCTGGATGTGTAAGACATGTACATGCATATTACAGTTTTCACAGCTCACAGGAATTTTGTGAGTTTGTGGCAGGGACTGCATTTCCATATCACCTGCTTGCACTATGCTTTAACTACTTTTCCAGCAGAATTTACCAAATGCCTGGCCCCAGTGATAGCACACTACAGATGATAATCATCCACATTTACCCTTTCCTGGACAGCTGCCTACTCCAGGCCTAGTCTGTGCAGGAAATGAATGGGGCTTTGCAGTGAATGACCAGATTTACCCTGAACCTTCAAAAGTGAGACTTGAGCTCCAACAGCAGGGTTATCTTTTTGGGGACTGCCCTGAACACAGCAGAATGCAAGGATGTTCTTCGTGTTTCACTGTTGCAGTCATTACATTTGGGTAATCTGCTGGCAAGTTGCCCTCAGTCGGCCTGAATATCAAAGTCTTGGGTCCTGCGTCGGTTGCTGTCTCCTCTTCCATGACGTCAGTTCATCAGGGGTATATAAAACATGCAGCCGATGCCATTTTATTCAGTCTTTCTTCCCGCGCGGTGCCCGAAGCAGAAGTCATTCGCAAGTGCCCGTCGACCGACTCCTGAAATTTTTGCATTCGAGTTTCAAAATATTTTGGATCCAGATTCAATTACCCTGAAATGTTGGATAGCAATCAGACTACCGGAGTTCACAAAAAACGCAAAGAAAAGGACCGAGACGGACCGTCGAGGTCCAAAACCGACAACGAAGCTTCTCCTAAGCCAGTCGCCAGTACTCAATGAGGCACTTTCGCAGCCCCTGATACCTGCTACATTTGAGTCGCAGGCCTCTACCGAGACCCATGCGGAGTCCGGTATGCCGCGAGATTATCAGAGTATTGTACCCGCGGATGTCTCTCCCTCAGATGGGTCCGGAGCCGCTGAGCAGGCACCGGCTTTTGAGGGTGTTTTCAGGCCAAAACATTTCTAATGACGCCAGCTTCAAAAACTACTTCTAAGTCTAAAAAAACGATGCATGAGCCACGTGCTCAGACCCCTATGCCTAAAAAACATATGATCAAAATGGCTGAGGACTTAATTATCTTGATCTGGGGTTCCCAACCACCCCTGTTAAGAGGC
This sequence comes from Protopterus annectens, assembly GCF_019279795.1. NCBI lineage: Eukaryota > Metazoa > Chordata > Ceratodontiformes > Protopteridae > Protopterus > Protopterus annectens. Next base: position 264,757,844 of record NC_056735.1, on the reverse strand, counting down.
CTAGGCAAAACACTGATTATGAATCTTCAAATCAGGTTTCTATTTCTTCTGATTCATCTTCTGATCAGGAATTTTCTATACCGCCCTATGAGGATTCAGATGCAGAAGTATCCATCCCATCTGCATCTCCTCCTGAGGATTATTCTTTTGGAGAATTCTTGCATACTTTAAGGGAACATTTTCATTGGGAGAGTCAAGATTTTTCTGAATCAAAAAAGAGGCTTAGGAATTTCCTTTTTCTTCAGCATAGGCTTTTGGCTATACCTCCTGTATTAGACATTGTTGATGATGTGTTTTCGGAATCAAGCATGGCTCCTGATTCCCTACCTCCGGCTCCTAGTAAGCCAGACAGATATTACAGGGTTCCTGACTCTCACAATTTTTTATTCAGAAACCCTGCTGCTGATCCTGAAACTATCTCACAGGGTCCCAAAGGTGTGTAAAGGCCTCTACAGCCAAGAATCCTACCCCCTCTGATAGAGATTCCAGGGTACTGGATAGATGGGGAAAGAAGTTTTATACATCTGCAACCTTGGTAATTAGGGCCTTAAACTGCCAGTTTCATATGCTTAACTATCAACAGCATATTATGGGATTATTGAAACAGAAAATGATGTTGAGTTCTGATTGTGTGGAAAATAAAGAATTACAGGAATTTTCATGCAGCAGAACAGGTTGGAAACCATACTTTGCAATGTGGTTTTGATTCCTTGGAGGCCTCTTGCAGGGCCACAGTTACTGGATCTGTGATTAGAAGGCATGCCTGGTTCAAGGAGCAGCGTCTGCCTGATCATGTTAAAGCTAAATTGTTGGATGCACCTTTACAGCATGATACTCTGTTTGGTAATAAGGCAGAAGAGGTTTTAAAGAAAATGGAAGACAAAGTTAAATCTATGCAAACTGTAAAAGATTTCTTACAAGTGCAGCCACCCAGATTCAGTAGACACTGGCCTACTAAAAATTGGTCCTTTCCTATGTCCAACAGAGCCTCACAAGGCAAATCCAGGTGCTCAAAAGGCTCTAGATACCAGTCACAGGGTTCTTACAGGTCAAAGCAATGGGGTGCCTCTACCTCCAAATCTGGAGAAAAAGCACAACCATGCAGTAAGCAGTCTCAATGACTTCCCTCTACCATCACCAAGCACTTATCTTTTGGCAGCCCCCTTGGGGGGAAAATTAGCACTTCATGCTCAAAATTGGCAGTTAATAACATAGGACAAGTGGGTATTAAACATAGTATCCCAGGGGTACAGATTTCATTTCCATACTTTGCCAATTCCAGACGGTTGGCCAGATGTGTCACAAAATCAATGGGCAGAGGCTCGGAAACAAGTTATGTCCCTCTTTGATGTGGGGGCCATTCAACCAGTACCAGAACAGGAAAAAGGACAAGGTTTTTATTCGACTGTTCCTGGTACCCAGAAAAGACCATGCCTGGTGTCCAATACTGGACTTATCGATTTTGAACACATTCTTGGGCATCCCAAAATTCAAAATGCTGACTTTACAACAGCTACTGCCCATGCTGGGCAAGAACGCTTGGTTAGTGACTCTAGACTTAAAAGAGGCATACCTGCATATCCCAATAAGGGAATCGTGCAGAAGATACCTCCGCTTCAAGGCAGGTTTTATGCATTACCAATTCTCTGCACTGCCCTTTGACTTATCTTCTGCGCCCAGGGTCTTTACAAAGTGCCTGGCACCAGTAATTGCATTTTGCAGACAAAAGAAGCATACAACTCTATCCTTACTTGGACGATTGTCTCATTCAAGCAGAAAACAGACATTCTTCTTCAACATCTGGCGTTTGTAAAAAGGCTTATAGCATGCCTGGGGTACACAATAAACGAAAACAAATCACAACTGGTACTCTCTCAAAAAATTATATTCCTGGGTGCAAGCTTGAATACAACTTCCCAGATGGCTTACCTTACGCCGGACAAACAAAGGCAACTGAATATTTACTTCAAACAGATGGCAACAGAAACCCGGTTATCTGCAAGACAAATTCTGCAGGCTTTGGGGTTCATGGCATCCTGCATTCTACTCATTCCATATGCAAGACTGCATATGAGGAAACTACAATGGTATCTAAAAAGTTTATGAAGTCAACATTGTCACAGTCTGGAAACAATGATTCCTCTCATTGCCCGTCTACAACAGGAGTTTCTTTGGTGGGCAGAGACATGTCACCAGAACAAGGGATGGTCTTTCACTCTACCCCCTGCCACCCAAATCCTAACTACAGATGCATCAGACTATGCTTGGGAGGCCCACCTGGCGGGGAGATGCATTCAGGGCATATGGAGCCCAAAACAAATGCATCTGAATATCAGCCAAAAAGAGATGTTAGCTATTCAGAATACCCTAACAGCCTTCAAGGACTTGCTTCATCCAGGACTACTACTGATAAAGACTGATGACACCAAGGTTATGTGGTACATAAACAAGCAGGGGGGGGTACACATTCCTACCCCCTTTGCAGAGTAACCATGGCATTGTGGGACACAGCCTTGACTTACCAAGTACATCAAGCTCAATTCCTGCCAGGAAAACAAAATACTCTGGCAGACGACCTAAGCAGAAATCTTATGGACCCTCATGAGTGGAAACTGGATCCACAAATCTTAAGCATGTTGACACGCAAATGCGGGAGCCCAGACCTAGATCTTTTTGCCTCACTCCAAAACTATCAGTTGGACAAATTGTGCACAAGAATTCATCACAAAAAAGCTTGGAAAGTGGATGCTCTATCCTTCAGCTGGAAAAACCCATCAGTCTATGCCTTTCCCCCTCTGCCTCTGCTCTCCAAGGTCTTACTAAATGTCAGACAGGAAAAAACAAAAATGATTGATTGCTCCAGACTGGCCTCGCCAACAGTGGTACCCGCTCCTGCGCAATATGTCACACCTTCCTCCGTGATACCTGCCTCAGACACCTCACCTGCTGTCTCAGCAGAACTATCAAATTCTGCACACTCAATCAACTCCAAACATTGAATCTTGCAGCATGGCTACTCAACTAATTTCACCAGTTACATCTCTCAGCAAACCTGTGATGGATGTCATTTTGCAGGCTAGAAGGCCTAGTACTAGAAAATGTTATGCTGACAAATGGAAAAGATTCTGTGCCTGGAACCAAGCACAAGGAATAAGCACAGCAATGCCCAATATTCCTCAGATTCTGCAATGCTTAACTGAGATGCTTCACAAGGGCCTGTCTTTTTCTTCCATTAAAATCCATGCCTCTGCCATTTCAGCTCATTACAACACAGAGCCTCCCCTCTTTTCTCATCCTCTGCTAAAGCAGTACCTCCGAGAGGCCAAAAATTTAAGACCTCCCAGGAGAGCTTCAACTCCTGCATGGGACCTGAATTTTGTTTTGGAAAAACTCACTCTACCTCCTTTTGAGCCAGCTGCTACTGCGGACCTAAAATTTCTCTCTTGGAAAACAGCTTTTGTTTTAGCAGTCACTTCAGCTAGAAGGATTTCAGGACTACAGGCTCTTATGGCAGTGGAGCCTTTGGCTCTCAGGACCAATCAATCCTTTATGCCTAAAGTGGTATCTAGTGTGGCGCTTAATCAGACCATTCATCTGCCAACTTTCTTCCCAAATCCACAGAACAAGGGTGAGCGGATTCTGCATTCATTGGATGTACACAGACCACTAAGATTCTACTTGAACAGGATAAAATCTCTTTGAAAATCTGAACAATTACTGGTGGCATTTGCTGCAGGGGCAGAGGGAAAGGCGATTTCAAAGCAAACTATTTCCAAATGGATAAGCCATTTTATTCGTTTCTGCTACATGCGTCATGGTAAACCTGTCCCCAAGGGGATCAGATCCCATTCCACCAAGGCTTGCATCTACTTCTGCAGCCTTTCTCAGAGGGGTTCCTACCAGAGACATTCTAAAAGCTGCTACTTGGAGCTCAGTTCATACGTTCACAAAGCATTACCATTTACCTCTCTTCTCTAAATCCAGAGCAGGCTTTGCCACTGCTGTCCTGCAGGGCCTTAGCTGCTCCTAATGCTGTATAAATCCATCCTTCCAACCATAGCTTTGGGATTCTACCCAAATGTAATGATTGCAACAGTGAAACACTAAGAACATAGTACAGTTGTATACACTTTCCATAAATGTTCATGTTAGTGTGTATTCACTGTTGCAGTCCTGGTTACCCTCCCCCCAACCCCCTGTTTTTCTCTAACTGTGCCTCTCATTTCTGTTACTATCTTTAAAAGCCTTTTTGGTGTATTTGCTTTTGTTTGGAGGTATACGTTTGGTGTTTTTTATTCTATATATATATATATATATATATATATATATATATATGTAAATGTACATATATTTTGCTCCCCATTTGGGGGGAACCTGACATCTGGGGCAAGAAAAACTGATGTAATGGCATTGGCTGCATGTTTTATACCCCTGATGTCATGGAAGAAGGGACAGCAATCGAAGCAGGACTGAAGACTTTCTTTATCAGGCCGACTGAGGGCAACCTGCCAGCATTTTGCTTGGGTTAGGTTAAGGTTTTTGCCCAAGTAGTCTAGTAGCCTGGGCTTTTAAGGGCAATAATCTCTTCTCCGTTTGGCCAAGGGCAGTCATTGCAAGTTACCTCACAGGGTGGACTTACTCACACAAGACAAGGGATCTCTCATCCATCCCCACCTGTCCACTCTTCAGTTAACACTGTTGGTGATAGGATTTTTATTCCTTATAGACACCTTTTTTTTGAGGGCATGCTTAGGGTCCTGCAGGATGCCAAGAAACCCACTACTAGGAAATCCTACTTATCCAAATGGAAGAGGTTTTCTTTGTGGTGTCTTTCTAATAACTTGGTTCCACTTTCTGTGGATTTTTCTTTGGTTCTTTCTTATCTGTGACATGCTTAATGCTGGGTTGACATGTTCTTTTGTTAAAGCCCACTTGTCAGGCTTGTCTGCCTGTCGCACCTCCTTTAGCCTCTAGATTTGAGGCTAAACAATTTCTTAGAGGCATCCTTCATATTAAACCCCCCACAAAGCCTGTTCCTCCTTCCTGGGACCTTAATTTTGTTTTGGTGAAATTAACTTGGGCTCCTTTTCATCCTGCAGCTTCAGCTTCCTTGCAGCATTGTTCTTGGAAGACTGTTCTTTTATTGGCCATTACTTCTGCCAGACAGGTGTCTGAGCTTCAAGCCCTTGTGGCTGTTCCCCTTTTATTAGTTTTCCATAAGGGCAGGGTGTCCCTAATTACTAATCTGTCTTTTATGCTCAAAGTGGTGAATGAGTTCTCTTAATCCGTCTTTTCATTTGCCCACTTTTTTTCCTTTTCCTCAATCTGCTAGCGAGAAGGTTTTGCACAGTTTGGATGTGCATAGACAACTCTGATTTTATTTGGATAAGACCAAAGCTTTTCGAAATCTGATCAGCTTTCTGTTTTCTTTCATCCTAGATCTTTGGGCTTGGCTATTTTTTTTTTTGAATATCTAAAGCCATTTCTTTGTTTTTTCTTTTCAAGATAAGAGCCTTGCTTCTTCTGTTAAGGCTAGACTTGGTTTTGCTAGGGCTGTTCTTCATGGGTTCCTAGAGGGCTCTGCTGGATCTTTCTTCTCCTTCTCTTCTTCATGAGCTGTTGCACTCTCCATATTATAAGGAATACTTTTTTAACAGTGAAATGGAAAGCGAGTACATTTGTGTAGTATCTTACCATAATGGTAGACCTACTTCTCTTCACGGTTACAGTATTCATTCTGCCCTCCTCCCACTGGTTCTTTTCCCTTCTGTATGTGCCTGGTACCTCTCTATTCCTTGGACTAACATTCCTAATGGGCCTCTCAGTTCTGAGGATAGTACGTCTGGACGTCACCCTTATGCCCTGTGCTATACGCAGGGAGCATACGTGTGACATACAGCAATACCCTTAGCAATCTAAAGGCTTTGGTATACCACCCGGACATCGGGCTGCCTTTGGCAGGGGATCCCTATTGTAAGGAATACTGCAACAGTGAAGAGAAGGTCATCTACAGTTATGGTAAGATTTTACGGAACTGTACTTTCTATAGTTTAATACTTTAATGCCATTAAATCTCCACCTTATGTGGCAGTATGTTTGTATTTCAGTAGACAGTGTTAAGAAAAAAAAAAAACTGTCTAAGAAATGCAAGCATTACATGTATGCAAATCCTTACTGTCTATAGATTATGCAGAGTAATTAACAGCTTTAATAAGCATGTGATTTGAATATCCTTAAATACAAATATTTAACAAAGAACTGTATGTGTGAATCCTGTGTTCTCCCCTCTATCCATCTCTACATGTGGGTTATCCACCTCGGGGTGGATCCGAGCCAGCAAAAATAACTTGCAGCATTTCTTCATTGCTGTCTCTTTTCTGTAATGCTATGAGCTGATACAACCCTTCAGATTTCTTTTGCTGCTTTTCAACACAGCTCTCCTCTCGAGCAGAGTGTTTTTTATGCAAGATATTTGCTTTTCATAACATCCGCTTTCTTGTTTTATTTTTGGGGTTTTGTCCTCAACAATTTTTAATCATCTTTCTATCTAAATGAGCAATAATATAAAAATATTTTATCATAACATTTTGTACTCTCTCCTCCCAAGCCTGTTTTCATTGGTTTCCTATGGACATTGTCCATTTCTTTTCAGTTATGATAAAGGCTTAAGGATTTAAAGTGTTAAGAATGCAGACACAAAATACCCCCACAGAGGATCCACATCTCCATTGTGTTTGTCTAGGGTCTGTACCCCTCCACTCAGATTGTGAGAATATGTGCAGCCTTTGGTCAGACAGCACTTCTGGAAAAAAAGAACAAAGTGTGATTTTGAAAAGCCTACTCCTCAGTTCAGCTTCACTAATTCCAATGTTGGCCAAATGACCCTCCCCCCTTACAGTGGGAAACACTTTGTCTGCTTCTCAGAAGTCATCCACCCAAAAAATAAAAGTAAGTGGAAGAATTTTTATTGTGGGCCACATATAGGGGCTTGGACCCCTTTCCAATTTCACTTTTATCTGTTCTTGTGTTTTTGGATAACCTTTTTCATATAGGAACAAGTTATTCTATGATTAAAGTGCAGTTGACTGTTATTTTGTATTTTCACATTGGTCCAAATTTGTCTTCTATTGCACCCTTAAAAATTTTCAAAATCTTTCCTCAAAAGAGGTACCTTTCTGCTGAGGCCCCCAGTTAAAGATCTGGTTCTGTTTCAGGACATTACCGTTACATTGCATGATGTTCTTTCAGTTTCATTGCTGCAGTCATCACACTTCGGTTATCTGCCTTACAGGTAGCCCTCAGTCAGCCCAAATACCAGAGACTTAGTATTTTTGCGTCGGATGCTGTCGCTCCAAGACTGACGTCAGCTCATCAGGGGTATAAAAACAGGCAGCCGACGCCATTACATCAGACTTTCTTGCCGTGGAGCCCGAAGCAGTAGCAGTTTGCAAGTGCCGGTCAGCCACTAACTGAATTTTCGTTTACGAATTTAATAATCCTGAAGTATTCTAAACCTAAGTACCCCATTGGGGATCCTTTTTTCTTGCTCTATCCGATGTCAGAAAAAAGTTAACAATTGTCTTGCCTGTGGAAAGCAAATACCTCACAGAGATTTTCATTCTTACTGCGTCACATGTTTAGACCCAGACCATGACGTTCCTCGCTGTCAGTTTTGTGCCTTAACGCCTAAACCATTAGTCGTCAGGCTATCTTTGTCACTAAATTCTTTTGCTCTCGTTCTCCGTATTCCAAAATGGCTTCGATAAGCCATCCGACTACCCATCTTCCAAAAAGCATAAAGCTAAAGACAGAGACAGACAGCATAGGTCCAAAACTGCTGACGATGCTTCCGTTAAGCTAGTCGCCAGTCAGCCGGTACTCAGTGAGGCGCTTTTGCAGCCCCTGATGCCTGCTTCTACAGATTCGCAGGCCTCTGCTGAGACCCATTCGGAATCTGGTATGCCGCAAGACACTTCTTCGACTATGGAACCTGCGGATGTCTCTGCCTTGGATGGGTCTTAGCCGCTGAGCAGGCACTGGCTTCTGAGGCAGTTTGCTCAACTGATCAACTCAGACGACTTTTTTTTAACCAAAACTACCGAGATGTTGTTCGTGTTTCACTGTTGCAGTCATTACATTTGGGCTGGCAGGTTGCCCTCAGTCGGTCTGATTAACAAGGTATTGGGTCCTTCGTCAGTTGCTGCCCCTTCTTCCATGACGTCAGGTCGTCTGGTATAAAACATGCAGCTGACGCCATTACGTCAGTCTTTCTTGTCGTACGGTGCCCGAAGCAGAAGCAGTTCGCAAAGTGCCAGTCGGCAGACTCCTGAAATTTTCATTTTCGAGTTTCAGAACAGAAGTCTTCAACTTAAAGCTAAGAACCCCGTTGGGGAAACTTTTTTTTCCTCCTTGCCGATGTCAGTAAAAGTAAATAACTGCATTACTTGTGGAAAGCAAATGCCTCAAAGATTTTCATTCGTACTGTATTCCTTGCCTAGGCCCTGACCACGACGTACCTTGCTGTCGGTTTTGTGCTTTATTTAATCAGCGTACTATCTGTCATCTGTATATTTTTGCTTCTAAATGTTTCGGTTCTCTGTTTAATTATCCAGAATTGTCGAAAGACAGAGACAGGGCGCCAAGGTCCAAAACTGCCGACTGCACTTCTCCTAAGCCAGTCGCCAGTTCACCGGTACTCAGTGAGGCACTTTTGCAGCCCCAGATACCCGCTACTTCTGATCCGCAGGCCTCTACTGATGTCCATTCGGAGTCCGGTATGCCGCGAGATACTTCAACTATGGAACCCGCAGATGTCTCTACCTTGGATGGGTCCGGAGCCGTTGTGCAGGCACCGGCTTCTGAGGTTGTATTCAGGCCTATAGACTTGCATATTAAAATGACAACTCCTTCATTACTAAGGCCTAAATCTTGATCCATGTCTAAAAAAAACCGAAGCCCAGGCCACATGTTCAGGCCCCTATGCCTAAAAAACAAATCTAATAACTCTAATCAGGGGTTGTCAACCCCCCCCCCCCCCCCCCCCCCCAAGAGGCCTAGGACTGAGCTTGATTATGAATCTTCTGATCAGGATTCTGTTTCTTCTGACTCTTCTGATGACCTGGATTTGTCCATACCTACTTATGAGGATTCTGATGCAGAGGATTCCATTCCCTCTGCTTCCCCTCCTGAGGATTTTTCTTTTGGGGAAACTTTACATACTTTAAGGGAGCATTTTCACTGGGAAAGCCAGGAATTTTCTGATTCAAAAAAGAAGGCTTAGGGATTTCCTTCTACTTCAGCATAGGCCTTTGGCTATACCTCCTGTACTAGACATTGTTGATTGTTTTCTCGGAATCCAGTTTGGCCCCTGATTCCTTGCCTCTTGCTCCTAGTAAACCTGACGGATACTACAGGGTTCCTGAGTCCCACAAGTTCCTTTTCAAAAATCCTGTGTCCAGATCCAGAAACTATTTCTCAGGGGCCCAAGGGCATTAAGGCTTCTACTGCTAAAAATCCTACCCCTTCTGATAGAGACTCCAGGGTGCTGGATAGATTGGGTAAAAAGTTTTATACTTCTGCAACCTTGGCAATCAGAGCTTTAAACTGCCAGTTTCATATGTTAAAATATCAGCAACATGTTATTGGACTGCTTAAACAGAAAATTATGTTGATTCCTGACTGTGTGGAAAATAAAGATTTACAGGACTTGATGCATTCTGCTGAACGAGTTGGAAAACATACTTTGCAGTGTGGTTTTGATTCTTTAGAGGCCTCTTGCAGGGCTGCTGTTACTGGGTCTGTGCTTAGAAGGCATGCTTGGCTTAAGGAGCAATCTTTGCCTGATCATGTTAAAGCTAAATTGTTGGATGCTCCTTTAAATCAGGACTGCCTGTTTGGCAACAAGGCTGAAGAAGTTCTTAAAAAGATGGAAGATAAAGCTAAATCTATGCAAACTGTTAAAAATTTTTTACAAGTGCAACCTCCTAGATTTAGTAGGCACTGGCCTACTAAGAATTAGTCCTTTCCAGTCCCTTGTAGGTCTTCTCAAGCCAAACCCAGACACAGCAAAAACCCCAGGTTTCCCTCCCAGGGGACTCTCAGAACCAAGCAGTAGGGGGCCTCCACTTCCAAATCTGGAAATAACAAGACACCCCCCTATGGTAAACAGTCTCAATGACGTTCTTTTAAAATTCCCAAGCACTTATCTTTTGACCACCCCTTTGGGGGAAAGATTGCTCTTCATGCAAAGAACTGGGAACTCATAACCCAGGACAAATGGGTTTTAAATGTGTCCCAGGGATACAGATTTCATTTCCACATGTTGCCAACACCAAATGGGTGGCCAGACCAGCCCCCCAAATTAGTGGGCAGAGGCTCAAAAACAAGTACTTTCCCTCTTAAGCATGGGGGGCTATTCAACTGGTACCAGAAGAGGAAAATGGACAAGGTTTCTACTCCAGACTTTTTCTGGCACCCAGAAAAGACAAACCATGGCGTCCACTCCTGGACCTGTCTACTCTAAACACCTTTCTGGAGATTCCAAAATTCAAGATGTTGACTCTTCATCAATTACTTCCTATGCTAGGCAAAGACTCATGGTTGGCAACACTAGATTTAAAAGAAGCATAGCTGCACATCCCAATCAGGGAAACTTGCAGAAGATACCTACGCTTCAAAGCAGGCTGCATGCATTATGTTCTGTGCACTGCCCTTTGGCTCGTCTACTGCGCCCAAGGTATTCACAAAGTGCCTGGCTCCAGTTATTGCATTTTGTAGGCAAAGAAGTATTCAAATATACCCATACCTGGACGATTGTCTTATTCAAGCTGAAAGTTCTGGCGTTTGTTAAAAAAAAAAAAAAAAAAAGGGTTCTAACTTGTCTGGGGTACACCATAAATGAAAAGAAATCACAACTGTTACCCTGTCAACAAATTACATTCTTGGGAGCAAGCTTGAATATAATTTCCCAGATGGCTTACCTTACGCCAGAAAAGCAAATTCATTTAGTAACCTATTTCAGAGTGGCCACAAAAACCCTGCTATTTGCAAGACAAATACTACAAGCCTTGGGGTTCATGGCCTCCTGCATTCTTCCAGTTTCATATGCAAGACTGCATATGAGGAAACTGCAGTGGTATCTAAAAAGCCTATGGAGTCAACATTCTCACAGCCTGGAAACAATGACTCCTATCATACCTTGCCTACGTCTAGAGTTCCTCTGGTGGGCAGAGGCCTGCCACCAAAACAAGGGACTACCATTCACATTACCCCCTGCCGCCCAAACCCTAACAACAGATGCATCAGACTATGCATGGGGGGCTCACCAGGCAGGGAAGTGCATTCTGGGCAAATGGAACCCAAGTCAAATGCACCTACATAATCGAAAAGAAATGTTAGCTGTACAGGATGCTCCGACAGCCTTCAAGGACTACATTCTTCCAGGACAACTAATGGTAAAGACGGACAACACCAGGTTATGTGGTACATAAGCAGGGGGTACACATTCCTACCCCCTCTGCAGACTAGCCATGGCATTGTGGAACACAGCCTTGAGCTACCAAGTGCACCTACAAGCTCAATTCCTGCCAGGAAAATTAAATACACTGGCAGACAGACTAAGCAAAAACTTCATGGACCCACACGAGTGGAAACTGGAACCAAGGATTTTCAACATGTTGACAAGCGAATGGGGGAGCCCAGACATAGATCTATTTGCCTCCCCCCAGAACTACCAGTTGGACAAGTTTTGCACAAGGACTCCCCACAAACAAGCCTGGAAAGTGGATGCTCTGTCCTTTAGCTGGAAAAACTTAGTCTACGCCTTCCCCCTGCTGCCGCTGCTCTTCAAAGTTCTACTAAAAGTCAAACAGGACAAACCAAGGATGATCTTGATTGCTCCGGACTGGCCGTGCCAGCACTGGTACCCCCTCCTGCGCAGTGTGTTGCAGTTATCTCCATGGCACCTGCATCCCAGCAGGACAACCAATTTCTGCACCCTCAGCTTCCAACATTGAACCTTGCAGCCTGGATAGTCACTTAAATTCACCCTTATCCCTCAGCAAACCGGTGATGGATGTCATCTTAGAGGCAAGGAGACCTAGTACTAGAAAATCTTATGCTGAAAAATGGAAAAGATTCTGTGCCTGGAACCATTCTAAAGGGATGAGCAAAGCAGCGCTCAATTTACCTCAGATTTTGCAATACTTAACTGATATGCTTCACAAGGGCCTGTCCTTTTCTTCCATGAAAATCCACACCTCAGTCATTTCAGCTCATTATAACACAGATCCTCCCCTCTTCTCAAGCAGTACCTCAGAGGGGCCAAAAACTTGAGACCACTCAGGAGAGCTCCGACCCCTGCCTGGGACCTTAGCTTTGTATTGGAGAAACTCACTCTGCCTCCTTTTGAGCCAACTGCAGACTTAAAATTTCTTTCTTGGAAAACAGCCTTCCTTTTTAGCAGTCACTTCAGCTAGAAGGATATCTGAATTACAGGCTCTTATGGCAGTGGAGCCTTTCATCATCTTTCATGCAAACAGGGTGTCACTCAGGACCAATCCATCCTTCATGTCCAAGGTGGTATCCAGTGTGGCTCCTAATCAGTCCATTCATTTGCCAACATTCTTTCCCAATCCACAGAACAAAGGGGAACGGATTCTGCATTCCTTGGATGTGCACAGACAACTTAGATTCTACTTGGACCGGACTAAACCCCGAAGAAAATCTGAACAACTGTTGGTAGCATTTGCTGCAGGGGCAGAGGGGAAGGCTATTTCAAAACAAACCATTTCTAAATGGATAAGCCATTGCATTAATTTCTGCTATAAGCACTATTGAGAACATATCCCCCAGGGGATCAGATCTCACTCCACCAGGGCTGCATCTACTTATGCAGCCTTTCTCAGAGGTGTTCCTACCAGGGACATCCTAGAAGCTGCTACCTGGTGTTCTGTACGTACTTTCACCAAGCATGATCATTTGGCAATTTTCTCTAAATTCAGAGCTGGCTTTGCCAATGCTGTCTTTCAGGGCCTTATAGCTGGCCCTAATGCTATATAAACTCCTCCTCCCAACCATAGCTTTGGGAATCTACCCAAATGTAATGACTGCAACAGTGAAACATGAAAAACATAGTACAGTTGTGTACACTTACCGTAAATGTAGATGTTGGAGTGCATTCACTGTTGCAGTCCTGGTTACCCTCCCTCCAGCCCCCTAATTTCTTCTGGCTATACCTCTACTTTCCTTTACTATGCTTAAAAGCCTATTTGGTGTATTTGCTTTTTGTTGGAGGTATACCTTTGTGATGTCCTTCAAGGATGCATCTGCAGTCATAACAAATGGGTTGTCCTGTCGTCAGGCAGCCCTTCGGTCGGCCGGATTCCAAAGTCTGGGTCCGGCTTCGGCTGATGTCGCACTTCACCCGACGTCGTCTCTACTGGTCTTCGGGCATCAGCCGACGCCATTTTCCTCAGTCTTTCTTGCCGCGTGGCGCCCGAAGCAGAAGCTGTTCGCAAGTGCCGGTCGGTCAGATCCAGATATTACTACTACCGAATACTACTTCGAAGACTTCTAAAAAGCTAAGTACCCCGTTGGGGACTCTTTCTTGCCTCAGCCGATGTCAGAAAAAGTAAATAACTGTTTAACTTGTGGGAAACAAATACCTCATAAAGATTTCCACTCTTACTGCCTACCTTGTTTAGGCCCAGACCACGACGTAGCAGCCTGTTTAGCCTGTGCTTCCTTCAACTGACGAACGCTTAGGCGTCGGTCGGAGTTTGCTGAACAGTTTTTCGGCTCAGATTTTGCGTACATTATGCCGTCTGATCCTCCGACTACCCAAATTGTTAAAAAACGCAAAGAAAAAGACAGACACTCGTGGTCCGTGGTTTCGGCCGAAACCACGGTTAAGCAAGCCGCGAGTGTCTCTGTTTCGGCCGAAACCAAGAAAACGGGTCAATCTTCAGCCGAATCCATGACTACTACTGAGGCTCCTGCTACCTTAGTTGAATCGGCCTCTGAAGTTTTGCCTACTACTGTGGTTCCTAGTGAATTATCAGACACCATCCCTTTGGGATGTCTCTACCCCAGCACGTGGTGCTGCTAGGCCTCCTGCAGCTATGTCTATAAAGGCCTTTGCCAGGGCTAAAGCAGCCAAAACTGTTAAATCAGTGCCTGTTAAGACCCCCTCACATAGGCCCACTTCTAGTTCACAAATGCTTACTCTGGCAGAGGATTTAATCTCCTTAATTAGGGGATCCCAATCTCACCCAGACAGGGCCTCTCAGCCTCCAGAAAAGAGACCTAGAGCAGAGCCCCCCGAGCCAGTGCCCTCTGATGATTCTTCGGATGACTCAGACATTACAGATCAGCCAGAGGCTCCTTTTTCTACTTATGAAGATTCCGATGCTGAAGAATCCATTCCATCTGCCTCTCCACCAGAGGAATTTTCCTTTGGGGAAACCCTACATGCCATGAGAGAACAATTCCAATGGCAGGGACAAGATTTCTCAGATTCAAGAAAAAGGCTTAGGACCTTTCTGCACTTACCACAACATAGGCCCTTAGCTATACCTCCAGTTCTGCCTGTTGTGGATGATGCATTTAATGATGTTTGCACTGCTCCTGATACTTTACCTCCAGCCCCTGCCAAACCAGATAGATTTTACAGGGTGCCAGACACTCATCACCACCTATACAAGGCCCCACTTGCAGATCCTGAGACTATATCCCAGGGGCCTAAGGCAGTAGCTTCGACCTCAGCAAAACCCTCTCCCTTCTGAAAGGGAATCCAGGTCCTTAGAGAGATGGGGAAAAAAGTTTACACCTCTGCTACTCTCTCAGCTAGAGCTTTAAACTGTCAGTTTCACATGATCCAATACCAAGAGTTTATGCTTGATCAGTTAACTAAGAAGCTGTCCTCTGATGACTCCTTAGATAAGAAATATGTTTTAGAAATGGTGAATAACATTCAGCAGGTTAGTAACCATTCTTTAAAATGTGGCTATGATGCACTGGAGGCTTCATTTAGATCAGCCATGACTGGCACAGTGATAAGAAGGCATGCATGGTTGAAGGAACAGGTTTTGCCGGATCATGTTAAAGCAAAGCTGTTAGATACTCCTATGGATAAGGCCAGTCTATTTGGTACACCTGCTCAGCAAGTAATGAAGAAAATGGAAGAGAAGGCAAAATCTGTACAAACAGTTAAGGATTTCTTACAGGTTCAGCCCCCAAGGTTTAGCAGGAACTGGCCTGCCAAAAATTGGTCCTTTCCAGACTCCTCAAAATCTCAGAGGCAGGAATAGACGCTCTAGAGGTAGAAATCAATCCAGAGGAGGTGCCTATAGAGGACGCCAGTGGCAAGGCAATAACCAGAGGCGCACAGACACAACCACTGCCACTGCAACAGGACAATCACAGTGACTTGGCTCTGACACCGCCTACCAGGGAGCAAATAGCAGCACCTTTAGGCGGAAAGTTAGCCTTATTTTCGAAAAATTGGCACTATATCACAAAAGACAAGTGGATTTTGCAAACCATAGACCAAGGCTACAGGTTCCACTTCCACACCTTACCAGTAAAAAGAGGAATGCCAAACCTACCTCCAAATCAAAAAACAGAAGCTCTAAAGGCAGATAGCTCAATTAACAAAGATGAGAGCTGTGGAAAGAGTACCAATAACACAACAGGGCAAAGGATTCTACTCCAGACTCTTCCTAGTACCAAGAAAAGACAAAAGTTGGAGACCTATTCTCGACCTGTCCGTCTTAAATACATACATCATTGTACCAAAATTCAAAATGCTGACCCTACAGCAACTTCTTCCCATGCTGGGCAAGGAGTGTTGGCTGGTAACTCTAGATCTCAAGGAGGCATACCTGCACGTCCCCATACGACCAAATTGCAGAAGATACCTCGGATTTCTTGCAGGATCAGAGCATTATCAATTCTCAGCATTGCCCTTTGACTTATCTACTGCGCCCAGAGTATTCACAAAATGCCTGGCATCAGTAATCGCTCATTGCAGGCTACAGGGAATCCAAATTTATCCATACCTGGACGACTGCCTGTTACAAGCGGACAACAAAAGCAAGCTGACAACAGATTTACAAAGAGTCATTTGCTTACTACAAGTCCTGGGATACACAGTCAATTTAAAAAAGTCAAGACTGATACCATCCCAGACAAGAACATTCTTGGGTGCGGAATTGGACACAGTAAAACAAATGGCATTCCTAACTGCAGAAAAACGAGCACAACTCCCTCTTTACTTCTTGGCATTAACAAAGCAGCACAAACTAACAGCAAGAAAAGTACTGCAGGCCTTGGGCTTCATGGCATCATGCATAATCCTGGTCCCCATGCCAGACTGCATATGAGAAAACTACAGTGGTACCTAAAGAATTTATGGTCTCAACACAGGCACAGCTTAGAAACCGAAATCCCACTAATCCCATGCCTGAAACAAGAGTTCCTATGGTGGGCTCAAGCATGCCAGTCAAACCCAGGCTTGCCCTTCCACAACTTTCAAGCAAACCAAACCATCACAACGGACGCCTCAGACCTAGGCTGGGGGGCGCACCTGTTGGACAAGTGCATACAAGGATTGTGGACTCCAGACCAGCTGCACCTGCACATAAACCAAAAAGAAATGCTGGCAGTAAAACTAGCAATCCAGACATTCAAACCATTCCTCAAAGAAGGCCATTTAATGATGAGGACAGACAACACCACAGTCATGTGGTACATCAACAAACAGGGAGGCACTCATTCATACCCCCTATGCAGAATGACTCTGGACCTTTGGAATATGGCTCTGAGCTACAACATCCAGTTACAGGCAATATTTGTGCCGGGAAAAGAAAACACCCTAGCAGAAATGTTAAGCAGAACCACCTCGGATGCTCACGAATGGATGCTACACCCGGACATCTTCAAGGCCATCACAAAGAAATGGGGAATGCCACAAATAGAACTATTCGCATCCCCACTCAATCACCAGCTCAAAAAATTCTGCACAAGGACATGCCACCCACTAGCATGGAAGGTGGACTCTCTATCCTTCAGTTGGAAAGGCCTGACAGCATATGCATTTCCACCTCTTCCTTTGATGCACAAGGTACTACTGAAAATCAAAGAGGAACGTCCAAGGATAATTCTGATAGCTCCGAATTGGCCAAGACAACACTGGTATCCTTTTCTGAGGAGCATGTCTCTGGGGAGAATGTGGCCAATACCCCTGATGCCTTTGATGTTAACTCAGAACAACTACAACATCATGCACCCAAACCTAAAAACCTTGCAACTGACTGCCTGGAACATCACATAACAGCAACTAACCCAGACTTATCCCAAAGGGTTAAAGACATTATCCTTGAAGCCCGCAGACCTTCAACAAGAAGGAACTATGCAGGAAAATGGAAAAGGTTTGTCATTTGGAGTACTGAAAGAGGAAAAGATGTCTCGAACATAGATATTGCTAACATCCTGGAGTACTTGGCAGAGCTTCTACATACGGGCCTGTCCTATTCCTCCATCAAGATACATGCATCAGCTATTTCCGCAGAATACAGCTTCGATCCACCTGTCTTTTCGCATCCTCTACTCAGGCAATTCCTCAGAGGGATCAAGAATGTAAAACCTCCTAGGAAACCACCATTACCAGCATGGGACTTGAACTTTCTGCTAGAAAAATTGACACTCCCTCCATTTGAACCAGCAGCAACAGCTGATCTGCAACACCTATCATGGAAAACTGCTTTCCTACTGGCAATTACTTCAGCAAGGAGGGTTTCGGAACTACAGGCCTTAATTGGCAGTACAACCCTTCCTAATCTTCCATCAAGATAGTGTCCATGAGAACTAATCCTACATTTATGCCTAAGGTGGTATCCAGAGTGTCTTTAAACCAGGCAATCCACCTACCTACCTTCTTTCCCAATCCACAGAACAGGGGGGAAAGGCTGCTGCATACCTTGGATATACATAGACAGTTACGCTACTACCTGGACAGAACCAAAAGTAACAGAAAAACTGACCAGCTTTTAGTAGCCTATGCAACAGGAAGGGAAGGAAAAGCAATTTCCAAACAGACAATCTCCAAATGGATAGGAAATTGCATAAGATTCTGTTACTCCTACCATGGAAAACCAGTTCCACAGAACATAAGACCTCATTCTACAAGGGCTACAGCCACTACCACAGCTTTCTTACGAGGAGTGGCAACCAAGGACATTATTGAGGCGGCTACTTGGACCTCCGTGCATACATTTGCCAAGCATTATAATTTACCTCTATACTCTAGATCCCGAGCAGGGTTTGCCACTGCTGTATTGCAAGGGATCCTAACTACACCATAATTCTTCTCCCTCCTCCCCTAGTTTGGCTATGGTATTCTACCCATTTGTTATGACTGCAGATGCATCCTTGAAGGACATAGTACAGTTTTGTACCTACCATAAATGTAGATGTCCGAACAGGATAGCATCTGCAGTCAGGATTACCCACCCTCCTTCCCCTCTGTGGTACTCCTAGGGTATTTACCCTCCTAATAGCTAGCTGGGGGGGGGGGGGGAGTCTCTTATGGTGTATTTGTTTGTATATATGTACATACATGCTTGTTTTTTGTGTTTGCCTTCTACTATTTTGGAAACATTGGCATTTATCCAAAATTTAGCTTTCCTAGAGGGTAACTGGCATCTGGGGCAAGAAACACTGAGGAAAATGGCGTCGGCTGATGCCTTTATACCCGAAGACCAGTAGAGATGATGTCGGGTGAAGTGCGACATCAGCCGAAGCCGGACCCAGACTTTGGAATCCGGCCGACCGAAGGGCTGCCTGACGACAGGACAACCCATTTGTTATGACTGCAGATGCTATCCTGTTCGGACATCTACATTTATGGTAGGTACAAAACTGTACTTTTTTATTTGCCCCCCATTAGGGGGGCACCTGACATCTGGGGCAAGAAAAGCTGATGTAATGGCGTCTGCTGCATGTTTTATACCCCTGATGACCTGACGTCATAGAAGGGACAGCAACCGACCCAGGACCCAAGACTTTGTTAATCAGGCCAACTGAGGGCATCCTGCCAGCAGTTTACCCAAATGTAATGACTGCAACAGTGAATACACTCACCATCTACATTTATGGTAAGTGTACACAACTGTACTTTTCTTAGGCCCAGAGTATGCACTATGCCTAGAAAACTGACGACCAAAGCGCATGCACAAGCTCCCATGCCACAAAAACAAATGCTTAGAATGGCTGAAGACCTTATTACGCTGAGCCATTATTGAATCCCCAGATGATGTCGTTACTCTACAAAAGGGCCTTACAGAAGCAGGTGCTTGGTGCCAGAGCCATGGGCTCAAGCTCAATGCCAATAAATGTATAGTTATCCCCTTTGGGAAAAAAACCTGTACCTGTGAATTACCACATAGGTGGCAGTACACTAAACACCGAAAGTGTGATAAGAGACTTAGGGACACAGGTGGACAGTGGTCTCACCTTCAATAACCACATCGCCACAACAGTCAGGAAATACTTTTATGTGGCACACCTCATCACTAAGGGCTTTTCATCCAGAAAAAAGAAAGTCATTGTCCCACTCATCCCTAATTAGACCCATTATAGAATACAACGCCCCATTTGGTATGTACCTCTCAAGACATCTGCAACAACTGGAAAGGCCGCAGAAATACCTTCTTTAAAAGAATCACAGGCCTAAAACAGGTGCCTTATACTGACCGCCTTAAACTCCAGCTATGCATATCGTATACTCCGAGGCGATCTTTGCTTAACATACAAGGCCATGTCAGACCCAGAGCTATTGGACATGCTACACTTAAAGAAATCTAAACTTTGTCATCACAATAAACAAATCATGCTGGAGGAATAGGTTCCTAACCCAGAGACTCTCCAGACTCTGGAATAGACAGCCCATACATGTCAAACAGAGCGCCTCTTTGAGACTCTTCAAAAGGAACCTTGATGATAGGATGGGAGAAAGGAAATTCACCCCAGGGATCATGTCAGTCACCCAGCTAGACAGGGGTCCAGGGAAGTAAATTGTGTGGGAAGAAATAGCCAGGGAATTGTTATGGCTAGGCTTGTATAGGCCCTAGGGCCGATAGCCTAGAACCAACCTATGATTAGGGGAAGTCAGCCTTCCCATGACAAGAAACAGAGTCCAGTCCCCATTAGCTTCTACAGACCAGGAGTCCGATAACTCCGAAATTTCTGATTATGAAGACACATGCCCTTATCTGCTTATGAGGATTCAGGTTCAGAGGAATCCATTCTCTCTGCCTCCCCTCCAGAGGATTTTTCTTTTGGTGAAACCTTGCATATTTTACGAGAACATTTCCAATGGGAATGACAAGCCTATCCTCAGGCCAAAAAGAGACTCAGAGAATTTCTAGAGTTGCCACAACACAGATCCTTAGCAATACCCCCTGTCCTGGATGTTGTGGGTGATGTTTTTATGGAATCCAGTCTAAGCCGCGGTGGTGCAGTGTTAGCATTGTCGCCTCACAGCAACAGGTTCTCCCATTCGATTCTCGGTTGGAGTGCCTTCTGTGTGGAGTCTGCATGTCCTCCCCACGGTCAAGTGGCGTTCGAAAGACGTGGGTGAATGGGCGTGCCTTTAATGATGGTTGGGCGTCAGGCTGGCACCTCGGCACCATAAAAATCTACTGCGAATCATTAGCGGTCTGGAGTTCCGCTTTGGTGACCCCTAACCGGGAAAAGCCGAAAGAAGTCTTACTCCTGACACTTTACCTCCTGCCCCTAGGAAACCAGGCATGTACTACAGAGTACCTGACCCACTCAAATTTATTTTCAAGAATCCTACTGCTGACCCAGAGATCATTTCACAGGGGCCTAAAGGTATCAAAGCTACTACAACCAAGAATCTCACCCCTTCGGACAGGGATTCCAGAGCTTTGGACAGATGGGGTTAAAAGGTATATACCTCTGCCACTCTTGCTATTAGAGCATTGAATTGTCAGATGTTCTTCGTGTTTCACTGTTGCAGTCATTACATTTGGGTAACCTGTTGGCAGGTTGCCTTCATTCGGCCTGAATTCCAAAGTCTTGGGTCCTGCGTCGGTTGCAGTCTCTTCTTCCATGACGTCAGGTGTATAAAACAGTCAGCAGACGCCATTTTCTTTAGACTTTCTTGCCTTGCGGTGCTCGAAGCAGAAGCAGTTCGCAAGTGCCGGTCGACCGACTCCTGAAATTTTCGAATTCAAGTTTCAGAACCGAAGTCTTCATGAAAGCCAAGTACCCTGTTGGGGAAACTTTTTCTTGCTCCATACCGATGTCAGTAAAAGTTAATAATTGCATTACTTGTGGGAAGCAAATACCTCATAAGGATTTCCATTTGTACTGTATTCCTTGCCTAGGCCCTGATCATAACATACCTAGCTGTTGGTTTTGTGCTAGATTTAACTAATGCACTATTAAACGTCTGTATATCTTTTCTTCATAATATTTTGGAAACAAAACTATCATGAAATGTCGGATAGCAATCCGACTACCGGAGTTCACAAAAAACGCAAAGAAAAGGACAGAGACTGAACGTCGAGGTCTAAAACAGACAACGAAGCTTCTCCTAAGCCAGTCGCTGGTTCGCCGGTACTCAGTGAGGCGCTTTCGCAGCCCCTGATATCCGCTACTTTCGAGTCGCAGGCCTCTACCGAGGCCCATGTGGAGTCCAGCATGCCGCTAGATTCTCAAAGTATTGTACCCGTGGATCTCTCCCCCTCGGATGGGTCCAGAGCCGCTGAGCAGGCACCGGCTTCTGAGGGTGTCTTCAGGCCTCAGCATTTCTATATAAAACCGACGCCAGCTTCAAAGTCAAAGACAAAAGCAACTTCTAAAGCTAAAAAACTGACGCATGAGCCACGTGCTCAGGCCTCTATGCCCAAAAAGCAGATTATCAAAATGGCTGAAGACCTAATTACCTTGATCAGGAGCTCCCCAACCCCCCTCCTGATAAGATGCCTAGGCAAGACACTGATTATGAATCTTCAGATCAGGTTTCTATTTCTTCTGATTCCTCTTCTGATCAGGAATTTTCTATACCACCCTATGAGGATTCTGATGCAGAGGAATCTATCCCATCTGCATCTCCTCCTGAAGGTTATTCCTTTGGAGAAACCTTGCATACTTTGAGGGAGCATTTTCACTGGGAGAGTCAAGATTTCTCAGAATCAAAAAAGAGGCTTAAGGATTTCCTCCTCCTCCCTCAGCATAGGCCTTTAGCCATACCTCCTGTTTTAGACATTGTGGATGATGTATTTTCGGAGTCAAGCGCGACTCCAGACTCCTTACCTGTAGCAAGGCAGACAGATATTGCAGGGTTCCTGACTCGCACAAATTTTTATTTGAAAACCCTGCTGCTGACCCTGAAACTATTTCATAGGGTCCAAAAGGTGTAAAGGCCTCAACAGCAAAAAATCCTACCCCCTCGGATAGAGATTCCTGGGCACTGGATAGATGGGGAAAGAAGGGTTTATACATCTGCAACCTTGGCAATTAGGCTCTTAAACTGCCAGTTTCATATGCTTAAGTATCAACAGCATGTTATGGGATTACTGAAACAGAAAATGTTGATTTCTGAATGTGTAGAAAATAAAGAATTGCAGGAATTATTGCATGCAGCAGAACAAGTTGGAAAACATACTTTGCAATGTGATTTTGATTCCTTAGAGGCCTCCTGCCGGGGCCGCAGTTACTGGATCTGTGATTAGAAGGCATGCCTGGCTAAAAGAGCAAAATTTGCTTGATCATGTTAAAGCTAAATTGCTGGATGCACCTTTACAGCATGATACTCTGGCATTAAGGCAGAAGAGGTTTTAAAGAACATGGAAGACAAAGCTAAGTCTATGCAAACTGTAAAAGACTTCTTGCAAGTGCAGCCACTAAGATTCAGTAGACACTGGCCTACAAAAAATTGGTCCTTTCCTGTGTCTGACAGAGCTCCATGGGGCAAATCCAGGCGCTGTAAAGGTTCTAGATACCAATCACAGGATTCTTACAGGTCAAAGCAACGGGGTGCCTCTACCTCCAAATTTGGAGGAAATAAAACGCAACCCTGCAGTAAACAGTCTCGGTGACTTCCCTCTGCCATCACCAAGCACTTATCTTTTGGCAGCTCCCTTAGGGGGATAATTAGCACTTTATGCTCAAAATTGGCAGTTAATAACCCAGGACAAGTGGGTGTTAAAACATAGTATCCCAAGGATACAGATTCCACTTCTGCACTCTGCCAATTCCAAACGGTTGGCCAGATCTGCCAAAAAATCAATGGGCAGAGGCACAAAAACAGGTTACGTCCCTCATGGATATGGGGGCTATTCAGCCAGTGCCAGAATAAGAAAAAGGACAAGGGTTTTACTCAAGACTGTTCTTGGTACCCAGAAAAGACGAGGCCTGGCGCCCAATACTGGATTTATCAATTTTGAACAAATTCCTGGACATTCCAAAATTCAAAATGCTAACTTTGCAGCAGCTTCTACCCATGCTGGGCAAGAACGCTTGGCTAGTGACTTTAAACTTAAAAGAGGCATACCTGCATATCCCAGTAAGGGAATCGTGCAGAAGATACAGCCGTTTCAAGGCTGGCTTTATGCATTACCAATTCTCTGCACTGCCCTTTGGCTTATCTACTGCATGCAGGGTCTTTACAAAGTGCCTGGCACCGGTAATTGCATTTTGCAGACAAAGAAGTATACAACTCTATCCTTACTTAGACGACTCTCATTCAAGCAGAGAACAAGGACATTCTTCTTCAGCATCTGGTGTTTGTAAAAAGGCTTCTAACATGCCTAGGGTACACAATAAACAATAAGAAATCACAACTGTTACCCACTCAAAAGATAACATTCCTGGGTGCAAGCTTGAATACAAATGCCCAGATGGCTTTCCTCACGCCAGACAAACAAAGGCAACTGACTATTTACTTCAAACAGATGGCAACAAAATCCCAGTTATCTGCAAGACAAATTCTGCAGGCTTTGGGGTTTATGGCATTCTGCATTCTACTGATTCCATGTGCAAGACTGCATATGAGGAAACAGTGGTACCTAAAAAGTTTATGGAGTCAGCATTGTCACAGTCTGGAAACCATGAATGTTCATCATGTTTCACTGTTGCAGTCATCACTGTAGGGTTCTTCCTGCCGGCAGGCAGTCCGTCGTCGGTCAGAATCCCAAAGTCTGGGTCCGGCGTCGGCTGTTCAGTCATTCTTCCTGACGTCAGAGCGCTAGGAGTACAAAGCTGCCAGCCGACGCCATGTTCTCCAGTCTTTCTTGCCGTGTGGTGAAAGCAGTTCGCAAGTGCCGGTCGGCTGACTCCTGATATTTTTTCGTGCTTCAATCCGAAGACTGACTTCTTCTCAAAGCTAAGTACCCCGTTGGGGAAACTTTTTTCTTGCTCCAGTCCGATGTCAGAAAAAGTTAATAATTGCATTTCTTGTGGGAAGTAAATACCTCATAAGGATTTCCATTCTTACTGTATTCCTTGTTTAGGCCCTGACCACGACGTAGCTAGTTGTCGGTTTTGTGCTAGATTTAACCAACGTACGATTAAGCAGAGGTACGATTTTGCTTTTCACTACTTTGGCAGGCAATTTAATTATAAAATGTCGTCGGACACGCTTCCGACTACCGGAGTTCACAAACGACGCAAGGATTAGGACAGGCCTCCGAGGTCCAAATCAGACTACGTTTTACAAGCAGAGCCAGCTACAGGTTCGGCCGTCGTCAGTGAGGCGCTTTCGCAGCCCCTGTCGTCGGCCATTTCAGAACCAATTGCGAAACACTCCCACGAGGAGCCAACTAGGCCTTTGAGTATTCTAGCTGCAGGACCTTCAGACAATGCTCCCTCGGATGGGTCCAGAGCCGCTGTGCAGGTACCGGCTTCCGAAGGGGTTTTCAGGCCTACACAGCTTCTGATAAAGGCAAAGACTCCTAAATCTAAGACACCAGCCCAGGCCTCTTCTGATCCGGGACCAAAATCTCAGAAACGGCTACTTAAAATGGCGGAGGACTTACTAACCATGATTAGGGGTTCACATCCCCCTCCAGACAAAAGGCCAGGGCAAGAATTGGATCATCAATCTTCTGATCAGGCATTTATTTCTTCAGTGTCTTCCTCTGAACAGGAATATACTTTCCCTCCTTATGAGGATTCTGATGCTGAGGAATCCATTCCATCCGCTTCTCCCCCTGAGGATTTTTCTTTTGGGGAACTTTACATGACATGTGGGAACATTTTCACTGGGAAGGACAGGAGTACTCTGAATCTAAGAGAAGACTTGGGGATTTCCTCCTTCTTCCCCAGCATAGACCCCTGTCTATTCCCCCTATTTTGGATATTGTGGATGATGCCTTTTCTGAGGCTAATTTAACTCCTGACTCCTTTCCTCCAGCCCCTGCTAAGCCCGACAGATATTACAGGGTCCCTGACTCACCAGTTCCTTTACAAAAATCCTACTGCTGACCCAGAAACCATTTCTCAGGGTCCTAAGGGGGGTTAAGGCCACCTCTGCTAAAAACCCTATTCCGACAGATAAGGATTCTAGAGCTTTGGAGAGATGGGGCAAAAAAGTGTACACTTCTGCTACTTTATCTATTAGGGCTTTAAATTGTCAATTTCATATGCTAAAATATCAGCAATTTCTACTGTCTGTTATGAAACAAAAGCTAGGTACCATTTCTGCATGTGCAGATAATAAGGAATTACATGATTTGATACATGCTGCTGAACAAGTGGGGGGAAGCATGGTTTACACTGGTTTTGATGCCTTGGAGGCTTCATGCAGGGCGGCTGCCTCTGGCACAGTTATTAGAAGGCATGCTTGGTTAAAGGAGCAAAACTTACCTGATCAAGTGAAAGCAAAGTTACTGGATGCTCCTGTTCAGCATAATGTTTTGTTTGGGTCCAAGGCTGAAGAGGTGATAAAGAAAATGGAGGATAAGGCAAAATCCATGCAAACGGTTAAGGATTTCTTACAAGTTCAGCCCCCAAGATTTAGCAGAAATTGGCCAACTAAAAAGTGGTCCTTTCCCAGCTCGGACAGGCCTCAGAGGGGTAGATATAGGCGCTCCAGAGGGAGGACAAGTACAGACCTTTTACAGAGCTAGACAGTGGAGTGCTTACACCCCCAGGGGTGGAGAGGACAGACCTCAATCTTATAGAAAACAGGCTGAATGACTCCCCCTGCATGGCTGCAGGAACTTCTCTCCTCGAAGCCCCTCTAGGAGGAAAACTCTCTCTTTTTCAACAAAGTTGGACTTACATAACCCAAGGCAAGTGGGTTCTGGATGTAGTTTCAAGAGGTTACAAGTTCCACTTTCATACCTTGCCAAGACCAAACGGATGGCCAGACCTACCAGAACACCAATGAGCAAGAGGCATTAAACCAGGTGGGATCCCTCATGGCTATGAGGGTCATAGAACTGGTTCCACAATCAGAGACTGGGCAAGGCTTTTACTCAAGGCACTTCCTAGTTCCCAGAAAGCAAAATTCATGGAGACCCATCCTGGATCTCTCAGTCTTAAACACCTTCCTGGAGATACCAAAGTTCAAGATGCTTACTCTGCAGCAGCTCCTGCCAATGTTGAGCAGAAATGCATGGATGGTGACATTGGATTTAAAGGAGGCTTACCTACACATCCCTATCGGACAGGAGTGCAGAAAATACCTCAGGTTCAAGGCCGGCTCGAAACATTACCAATTCTCTGCGCTGCCCTTTGGCTTGTCTACTGTGCCCAGGGTCTTTACCAAGTGCCTGGAACCAGTAGTGGCTTATTGCAGACTCGAGGGAATTCAGATTTACCCTTATCTGGATGAATGCCTTATTCAAGCAGACAGCAAGGATGTCTTACTCCAGCACCTGGAATTTGTTCAAAATCTACTCAAGTACCTGGGATTCACTGTGAACATAGAAAAGTCAAATTTGACACCCACACAACAGATGACTTTTCTGGGTGCTCTTCTAAATACAACAACCCAGATGGCATTCTTGACATCTGAAAAACAACCGCAGCTGGCTTCAACTTTCAAAACTTTGGCGTCAATAACTCTGCTAACTGCAAGGAAATTCCTGCAGGCTTAGGGTTACATGACGTCCTGCATCCTTCTCATACCAAATGCAAGACTACATATGAGAAAAATACAATGGTACCTAAAAAGTGTATGGTCCCAGCATTGCCACAGTCCAGACACACAGATTGCTGTCTTGCCTTGCCTACAAAAGGAATTCCATTGGTGGACCATGGCATGTCTTCACAACAAAGGGAAAGCCTTCAGTCTGCCTCCAGCCAGCCAAGTGTTAACCACGGACCCGTCGGATTACGCATGGGGAGCCCAATTGCAGGGAAAAGGTCTGCAAGGTTTTTGGACAGAGGATCAGAAGCACCTACATATTAATTTAAAAGAGATGTTAGCTGTACAGAATGCCCTCTTGGCTTTCAGGGATCTTCTACAACCAGGACAACTACTGATACGGACAGACAACACCACAGTTATGTGGTACATAAACAAGCAAGGGGGTTCACACTCCTACCCCCTTTGCAGACTAGCCATGACTCTATGGAACACAGCTCTAGCTTGCAAAGTGGATCTACAAGCTCAGTTCCTGCCAGGAAAACAAAATATTCTGGCAGACAGCCTGAGCAGGAACCTGTCAGACCCACACGAGTGGATGCTAGACACCCAAATATTCAAGATGATTACAGAAGCCTCGGGCTGTCTGGACATAGATCTATTTGCATCCCCCCTCAACCACCAGTTACAGATTTTTTGCACAAGGACATTTCACAAGCTAGCATGGAAAGTGGATGCACTATCATTCAGTTGGAGAAACCTCTCGGGGTATGCCTTTCTGCCACTACCTCTTCTTCCACGGGTGTTACTAAAGATCAAGCAGGACAAGCCCAAGATGATGATTTTACTGGCCCCAAATTGGCCTCGTCAGTTTTGGTACTCAACACTGATGAATCTATCCCAGGAGCCTCCTTGGATTTTACCTCATTCCAAATCTTTTGTCCCAACACCAGAGCCAGGTTCTGCACTCTCATGTCAAAACTCGCAGCCTGGCGAATTCAGGGTCTATGATTAATCCTTTCCTTCCCAAACAGGTCATGGATGTCATCTTAGAAGCCGGACGGCCTAGCACTAGAAAATCTTATGCAGGTAAATGGAAGAGATTTTGCACCTGGATGCATGCTCAGGATTCGGATCTTCTCATCCCTAATATCCCACTGATTTTACTTTACCTGACAGACATGCTACATAAGTGTTTATCCTTCTCCATAAAAATACATGCCTCAGCTGTCTCTGCACATTACAATATAGATCCTCCAATCTTTTTGCATCCACTTCTGAAACAATATCTCAGAGGAGCAAAGAATTTGAGGCCCCCTAGGACACCACCTATACCTGCCTGGGACCTCAACTATGTTCTGGAAAAACTCACTCTGCCTCCTTTTGAGCCTGCTGCCACATCTGATATTAAGTATTTATCATGGAAGACAGCTATCCTACTGGCTTTGACTTCAGCCAGGAGAGTCTCGGAGTTACAAGCACTCATGGCTGTGGAACCTTATATTATTTTTCACCAAGGTAGGATGTCTTTAAGGACTAATCCTACTTTCATGCCTAAAGTGGTTTCCAAAGTGGCTTTAAATCAAACTATTCACCTGCCAACTTTTTTCAGTAATCTACAAAATAAGGGGGAAAGGATCTTGCATTCCTTGGATGTACACAGACAACTTCGTTTTTACCTGGACAGAACGAAGGATATCAGGAAAACAGAGCAACTGTTTGTTTTTTATGCAACAAATTCCCAAGGCAAAGCTATTTCAAAACAGACCATTTCTAAATGGATTGCTCATGGAATCAGATTTTGTTACTTTCATCATGGAAAGCAAATCCCAGGAAAAATTAGGACTCACTCTACCAGAGCTGCTGCTACTTCAGCTGCCTTTCTCAGAGGAGTACCTACCAAGGATATTTTGGAAGCTGCAACTTGGAGTTCATTGCATACTTTCTCTAAGCACTATAATCTCCCTCTTTACTCTGTCTAGGACAGGCTTTGCCTCTGCAGTCTTGCAGGGCCTTCTAGCTGCCTCTTCTACTCTACAACCACCACCCTTTATCACAGCTTTGGGATTCAGCCCTACAGTGATGACTGCAACAGTGAAACACGAACATAGTACAGTTGTGTACACTTACCATAAATGTGGATGTTCGTGTGTCTTCACTGTTGCAGTCTGGGTTACCCCCCCCCCCCTTATACTTTCATTAGTGTGGTTTCCTACTTCACCCTTCTGAGGTGTATTTGCTACAGGGTATGGGGTTTGTTGTATGTTACATTTTTGTTTTACTATTAGCCTTCACTTTTGGGCACCTGACATCTGGGGCAAGAAAAACTGGAGAACATGGCGTCGGCTGGCAGCTTTGTACTCCTAGCGCTCTGACGTCGGGGAGCATGACTGAACAGCCGATGCCGGACCCAGACTTTGGGATTCTGGCCGACCGAGGACAGACTGCCTGCCGGCCGGAAGAACCCTACAGTGATGACTGCAAGTGAAGACACTCTTAACATCTACATTTATGGTAAGTGTACACTGTACTTTCCTCTCATTCCCTGCCTACAACAGGAGTTTCTTTGGTGGGCAGAGGCATGTCACCAGAACATGGGACGGTCTTTCACTCTATCCCCTGCCAGCCAAACCTTAACTACAGATGCATCAGACTATGCATGGGGGGCCCACCTGGCGGGAAGATGCATTCAGGGCATATGGACCCCAAAATAAATGCATCTGCATATCAACCAAAAAGAGATGTTAGCTGTTCAAAATGCCCTGACAGGCTTCAAGGACTTACTTCATCCAGGACAACTACTGATAAAGACGGATAACACCACTGTTATGTGGTACATAAACAAGCAGGGGGGCACACACTCATACCCCCTTTGCAGACTAGCCATGGCACTGCGGGAAACAGCCTTGACTTGCCAAGTACATCTTAAAGCTCAATTCCTGCCAAGAAAGCAAAATACTCTGGCAGACGACTTAAGCAGAAACTTTGTGGACGCTCACGAGTGGAAACTGGATCCACAAGTCTTCAGCATGATAACAAAGAAATGGGGGAGCCCGGACATAGACCTATTTGCCTCTCCTCAGAATTATCAACTGAACAAATTCTGCACAAGGACTTATCACAAACAAGCATGGAAAGTGGATGCCCTATCCTTCAGTTGGAAAAACCTGTCAGTTTACGCCTTTCCTCCTCTGCCTCTTCTCCCCAAGGTCCTACTAAAGGTCAGACAAGAAAAAACAAAAATGATACTAATTGCCCTGGACTGGCCCCGCCAACACTGGTATCCAATCCTAAGGAATATGTCTGAGTTCCCAGCTTGGTATTTGTCTCAAATACCTCACTTACTGGCTTAGCAAAACGGATCCTGCACAATCAGCTCCAAACACTGAACCTGGCAGCATGGCTGATCATGTAGTTATACAACACCTCTCAGTAAATCTGTGATGGATGTCATTTTGGAAGCCAGAAGACCTAGTACTAGAAAATCTTATGCTGATAAATGGAAGAGATTCTGTGCTTGGAACCAAGCACAAGGAACTGAAACAGAGCCAAATATTCCTCAGATTTTACAGTACTTGACTGAGATGCTTGACAAAGGCCTATCTTTTTCATCAATAAAAATCCATGCCTCTGCCATATCGGCTCATTACAACACAGAGCCACTGATCTTTTCTCACCCTTTGCTAAAACAGTATCTTAGAGGGGCCAAAAATTTAAGGCCTTCCATAAGATCACCAATTCCTGCATGGGACCTCAGTTTTATGTTGGAAAAGCTCACCCTGCCTCCTTGAACCAGCTGCTACTGCAGATATAAAGTTTTTATCATGGAAAACAGCTTTGCTCCTGGCAATTACTTCAGCAAGAAGGGTTTCAGAGCTACAGGCCCTCATGGCTGTGGAGTCTTTTATCCTATTTTACCCAGACAGGGTGTCCCTCAGGACCAGTCCTTCCTTTATGCCTAAGGTGGTTTCCAGTGTGGCTCTTAACCAAACAATTCATCTGCCAACTTTTTACCCAAATCCGCAGAACAAGGGGGAACGGATTCTGCATTCCTTGGACGTACACAGACAACTAAGATTCTACTTGAGCAGGACTAAAGTGCTAAGAAAAACTGAACAGCTACTGGTGGCATTTGCTGCAGGATCAGAGGGAAAGGCTATTTCAAAGCAGACTATTTCAAAGTGGATAAACACTGCATTTGTTTCTGCTACTTACATCATGTTAAACCGGTGCCCAAGGGCTTTAGGTCTCATTCCACCAGGGCTGCAGCTATATCAGCAGCTTTTCTCAGAGGGGTACCAATCAAAGACATTCTAGAAGCTGCTACTTGGAGTTCTGTTCATACTTTTACAAAGCATTATCATTTGCCTCTCTTCTCTAAGTCCAGGGCAGGCTTTGCCACTGCAGTTCTGCAGGGCCTTATAGCTGCCCCTAATGCTGTTTAGCTCCAGCCTCCCATCCATAGCTTTGGGATTCTACCCAAATGTAATGACTGCAACAGTGAAACACGAAGAACATAGTACAGTTGTGTACACTTACCATAAATGTAGATGTTCGAGTGTATTCACTGTTGCAGTCCAGGTTACCTGCCCGCCATCCCCCTTTTATTCTGGAGTTTCTCTTTCCTTCACTATATTCTACAGCCTTTACATAAAACTAAAGAAAGTGGCGTTGGCTGCCTGTTTTATACCCCCTGACACCATGGAAGAAGAGACTGCAACCGACGCAGGACCCAAGACTTTGGAATTCAGGCCGACTGAGGGCAACCTGCCAGCAGATTACCCAAATGTAATGACTGCAACAGTGCATACACTCGAACATGTACATTTATGGTAAGCGTACACAACTGTACTTTTCAAATGCTGAAGTACCAGCAACATATTATGGAACTTATTAAACAAAAAGTGGCAACATTTTCAGACTGTGCAGAAAGTAAAGAATTGCAGGAGCTTATGCACTCTGCAAGCCAAGTCAGCAAGCAAACTTTGCAGTGTGGCTTTGACACCCAAGAAGCATCTTGCCGGGCAGCTGTCACTGGCTCTCTACTGAGAAGACATGCTTGGCTGAAGGAGTAGACCTTGCCAGACCATGTCAAATCAAAGTTGCTAGACGCTCCTTTGAATAAGGACTGTTTGTCTGGCACCAAAGCAGAAGAGGTTCTTAAAAAGATGAAAGAAAAAGCTAAGTCTATGCAGACTGTTAAAGAATTCTTACAAGTGCAACCCCCTAGAGCAGTAGGCATTGCCCTTCTGAACACTGGTCCTTTCCAGCCCCCTCCAGGCCTTCACCAGGGGAAACAGACCACCCAGACTACAGTCTCAGGGTATGCAGAGATCTAGGCAATGGAGTACCCCCACACTTAAAGCAGGGATTGGTAAGCCACCTCCTTACGGAAAAAGCTCACAATGGCTTCTTTACTCCACTCCCAGCCCTGCCCAATTGCTTGTGCCCCTAGGAGGAAAATTTGCCCTTCATGCAAAAAACTGGAAGTCCATCACTCATGACCGATGGGTCCTCAGTATTGTATCCCAGAGGTACAAATTTTATTTCCATTCACTGCCAACCCCAAGCGGGTTTCCAGACCTTCCTCCTAACCAGTGGGCAGAGGCTCGAAACCAAGTAGTTTCCCTACTCAATATCAGAGCTATTCAATCGGTTCCAGTAGAACAGAGGGGTCAAGGATTCTACTCCAGACTCTTCCTGGTACCCAGGAAAGGGGACTCCTGGTGCCCAATCCTGGATATTTCCATTCTCAACACCTTCCTGGTGGTACCAAAATTCAAAATGCTTACCCTGCAACAGATTCTTCCTATGCTTAGCCAAGGATGCCTGGTTAGTCACCCTAGGCTTAAAAGAAGCCTTTCTGCATATCCCCATAAGGGAATCATGCAGGAAGTATCCACGTTTCAGGGCAGGGTCTATGCATTATCAGTTCTCTGCACTTCCCTTTGGCTTATCTAATGCACCCAGAGTTTTCACAAAATGCCTGGCTCCAGCCATTGCATATGGCAGGCAGAGAAATATCCAAATTTACCTGTACTTGAACTACTGCCTGATTCAGGCGGACTGTCAGGAATTGCTTCTGCAGCACCTGACATTTGTGAAAAACCTTCTCACTTCCTTGGGGTACACCATCAATGAAAAAAAATCAAAACTGGTACCCAGTCAAAAGGTTATATTCCTGGGAGCAATCTTGGACACAACTTCCCAGATGGCATTCCTCACCTCAGAAAAAAAAAGTATCTGACAGTCTACTTCAAACAAATGGCCACCAGAACCCAGCTATCTGCAAGAGAAAATATTGCAAGCCCTAGGATTCATGGCCTCATGTATACTGCTGATTCCATATGCAAGACTGCATATGAGGAAACTCCAATGGTACTTAAGTCTTTGATGCCAACATTCTCAGGACCTGTAAACAGCTATTCCTATCATACCCTGTCTAAGGGCAGAGTTCCTGTGGTGGGAAGAAGCATGCAACCACAACAAGCGACTGCCATTTACCCAACCCCAAGCTGCCCAGACCCTAACCACAGACACATCAGACTATGCCTGGGAGGGCCACTGGAGCCCAAGTCAAATTCATCTGCATATCAAAAAGAAATGCTAGCTGTACAGAATGCCCTGACCACTTTCAGATCCCTAATCTTTTCTGGACCACTTCTAATAAAAACAGACAACACCACAATTATGTGGTACATCAACAAGCAGGGGGGAACCCATTCCTACCCACTCTGCAGGCTAGCCATGGCTCTGTGGAACATGGCCTTGGACATTCAAGTCCATCTGCAAGCTCAATTCCTGCCAGGCAAACAAAACTTACTGGCAGACGAATTAAGCAGAAATCTCTTAGACTCGCATGAGTGGCAGTTGGAGCACAGCACCTTCAACCTTCTGATTCAGAAATGGGGGACCCCAGAGGTGGATCTCTTTGCCTCCCCCTACAACCACCAGCGTGGCAAATTCTGCACGAGGAATCCTCTCAGCAGGGCCTGGAAAGTGGATGCCCTATCTTTTCAGTGGGCAAATCTCTCAGTCTATGCCTTTGCCCCTCTGCCCCTCCTTTCAAGAGTAGTACACAAGATAAAGCAGGACAGACCAAAGACCATTCTGATTGCCCCGGACTTGGCCACACCAGCACTGGTACCCACTCCTGTGCAGCCTGACAGTGCCACCCTGGCACCTACACCGGAATCCAACCTTCCTCTCTCAGCAGGAGAGATAGATTCTGCATCCACAACTGCAAACCCTAAATCTTGCAGCCTGGCTTATTCCTTGAATTCTTCCCCAGCAACCTAAAGCAAACAGGTGCTGGACGTTCTTGAAGCCAGAAGACCCAGTACAAAATAATCCTATGCTGATAAGTGGAAGAGGTTCTGCTCCTGGATTCCATCTAAAGGAGAGGATACAACACTGCCCTCTTTGCCTCTTATCCTGGATTACCTAGTAGATCTACTCCACAAAGGCCTGTCCTTCTCCTTCTCCATTAAGATGCATGCCTCAGCCATTTCTGCTTATTACAACACTGAACCACCTCTCTTCTCACACCCTCTTCTCAAACAGTTCCTGAGAGGGGCAAACAACTTAAGGCCACCAGGGAGAGCACTCACCCCTGCTTGGGACCTTAACTTTGTACTGGAAAAGCTCACCCCCCCCCCCCCTGTAAACCTGCTGCATCAGCAGAGTTAAAATTCCTGTCTTGGAAAACAGCCTTGCTTCTAGTCATCTCTTCAGCTAGAAGAGTGTCTGAGCTACAAGTACTCATGGCTGTGGAACCCTTCATTATTTTCCATGCTGACAGGATTTCCCTCAGGACTAACCCTTCTGTTATGCCCAAAGTGGTGTCCAGTGTGGCTCTCAATCAATCCATCCATTTGCCAGCCTTCTTCCCTAATCCTCAAAATAAATGGGAAAGGATCCTGCACTCCTTGGACGTGCACAGACAGCTCAGATTCTGCCTTGATAGGACTAAGCCCTTCAGAAAATCTGACCAGTTACTATTCAGCTTTGCAACAGGGGCAGAGGGCAAGGCCATTTCAAAACAAACCATTTCCAAATGGATAGCACACACTTCCATTTCTGCTACAAGCACCATTGGAAACCAACCCCTCAGGGGGTCAGAACACATTCCACTAGGACAATATCTACCTCTACAGTATTTCTCAGTGGGAATCCCTACCAGGGATATCCTGGAGGCTGCTACCTGGATTTCTGTACACACCTTCACCAAACATTACCACCTGCCTATCTTTTCCAAATCCAGGGCAGGATTTGCTACAGCAGTCCTGCAAGGCACATCCTTATCTGATTTTTTCATAAGTGTAGAGTAACGTAGAGACTCAACTGATTTGTACCTAAAATAGCCATAAAGTCAGCCTTGAATCAGTCTATTCATCTAACTGCATTCTGTCTCGACCATTCCATTTGGGGAGAATACATCTTGCATCCTGAGTACATCTATCCCCAACTCGGGTTTTATTTGCATCGCGTAAAGTCTTCACAGAAGAACTATCAGTCATGTGTGTCTTTCTCAAAAGGTAAATTGATCTCAAAAAATCTCTTAATGGTTTGCAGGATGCATCTCCATTGTCTACATTTCGAAGGGTTTGTAGATTCCAGCTAAACCTAAAGTACATTTGGTCTGTGTATTTTCCACTTCTACAGCCTTTTGAAAATGCTTAAGTGGAAGATATTTGTGTAGTAGCTATATGCTTTACAGTGCACACTTTTGTCAAGCATTACAAGACAGATCTTATTTCCAGTTCCAAAGCAGTATTTGGTTCCATCATTCATAAAAGGGTTCTGCTACAATACCACCCAAGATTCCTGGTATATGGGGACCCTGCCCTATGCGTCAAGACAGACAGAGGGGGCTACACATTATATGAAAGTCATGGACTTACTGTAATGTTATATTTTTTTGTTCCTGTCCGTTACTCTGGGCAATCCTTCTCCTACCCCCTTCCAAATTGTCAGCTTTGTCCTAGAAGATTGATGGCAGTTCTTCTTTTACTGATTATGCTGCCCTCTAGGGAAATTATTTTTTAGTCCATAGGGGTAAATTAGGTCTGAGGGGTTTTGACTCTTCCTCTGCCATAATGTTGTGCACTGACAAGTGCTGGAGAAATGCTGCAAGTTATTTTACCCAACTCTGATCCTTCTTATGGCAGATAACCCATGTGTCAAGACAGACAGAGAGGGTTAACAAGGTCTGTTATGGTAAATGCAGAACTTTCAGTTTTTGCAGAACTTTCAGTTTTTGCTCCATTTAGATCTGCTAAATACACATGCCTATGTTCTGCATTTATGCTCTGTTAGGAATAAGGGGAAAAATGTATAACCATATTCTAGTTTAGTGGTCAACCCATATTGTAACTGAAACACAATATTTACTTTTGTGTAAGTTTATCCTTTGCTATATGCTTTAGTACATAATAAATTAAAATTAAATATAAATAGTTGCAGAAACTATTATTGCCAACCATTCAGAAGTGCGTAGCATGAAAAAAAACTCCAGTCATCTAATGATATAAATTTGGCAGCCTGTATATAGAATATAGCAGTACCCCTCTTAGTTGAAAAACTACCAGTAGAAAGTTTGAAAGTGTCATTTGCATAGTACATCAGATTTAGCACTCTCATCTGTTTATTAGATAAAACTTTCAGTAACTTGTAGTTAGTAAACATGCCTGTGTTACGCTTCAGTTTATATAATAAAGTATAACTCTACAGTCTGTCCAGCCATCTTGTCTCAAGGATTGCACACATTTACAAAATGTCTTTTCTCAATCAAATCATCTTGCTCCTTCTATCCATCCTCTTGTTTCCCTAGCTTATATCAGTATTTTCAATTCAGCAGTCTATCATTTAATCCACATGTAATTAAGTCCTATGGGTAGCCCTTTTCCCTGTTGCATCATTCAAAGCTGTAAGAGGTCAGCAAGTTACCATTCCATAACTAGTTTAAGATGGCAAGAAAGGGCAGTTTAAGTTTAGTTTTCCCTGTGTTCCTATTTGGTTTCTGGAAAAGTGTAAGCAGTGTACCACTGTTACTTTGGTGTGATTATGCTCTAAATCCCCGTCTCCCAGCCACAGATAATTTCTGCCTAGTTCCCACAACTTCCAGAGTTACCTGCTCCTTTCATAACATGTTAAAGAAGTTAGTTTGCTTTTGCTTTCTTGTATTTTGTATTACTTTATTGCCTTCTGTTTTGTATGTTGTGATTTTGTTTTCTTTACACTGTGTTTTACTTGTCTTCTGCTTAATAATTGCATATTAAAACTAGAAAAGTATCCACAGATATGTCACTTGAGTCGCACAGAAATTATTCCCTCACTTCTGCTGTTGTGTTCTTAAACTCTGCTGTCTTTCTAGTTGCCAGACCCTTATGTTAATTTGACCACATATTGCCTTCCCCCACCCCTTTCATTGGCTGTTGTGAGTAAGCACAAAATTATTATTTTGTGAAATCACTCCCCTTCAACTATTAAAATTTATTGGCCATCCCACTTTACAGAACCAGAATACAAAGTGTCCACACTTTTGATCTGTATTTCTCTCTTAAAATTATTGGCTCTCCACTTAAACCACTATATCTTAAGTTACCCCCTCTTTCTTATGTAACTGATTACTGCACAGTGCAGTGCTTAGGATGTTAACCATCTTTTTCCATCTTCCCTTTAAAATCTGCAACATCTCTTATTGCAAGACCCCCAATTATTGGAGAGCCTCTCAGTGGTCATGTTGGGATTAGTGCTTCTGTTCTCTCCTGGTGAGAGAAGGAGCACAAGGCCATTATTTCCTGGAGAATGCTGATCAGCGGAAAGCCTAATAACCACTTCATAGAGGACAGCATGGCATTTGTGCTTATATTCTGCTGCTGGTGAGAGAAGGAGCAGAGTGCATTGATTCCTGACTGTTTCTGATTGGTTAGTGTCTATACTTGAAGTTCCTGATTGGTCTGATTGCTATTCAAGGCATCAGCCAGGAAAAGGCTACAACAAAACTACACTCTTGCATCTTTTCAGACAAGCCTGTGGATCACCAAACAGTCTGTGACCTGCTTCTCATCTTGGGATAGGTGCTAATGTTTTGCTTCTGGTGAGAGAAGCCGCCAAAGGAGCATCGTGTTGCAGCAGAGTAAAGGTGTGATAAGATCAATATTAGTAGTAGCCAGGCAGTAGCCATTCTTGCGACTCCCCCATTTTAACTATTCTTAACAAGCTAATTCTTTGTTTTCAGTAAGTACTGCTTGGTTAGTTTCTAACTTCAGAATGTGTGTGTGAATACTTCATCCTTTAATTTTCAGGGTCTGCTTGTTAAGTTTCCCCTCAAGTGTTTGGCAGTTCCCTGTATAGACACAGACACCTTGAGTACCATTTTTCATGCAAAAGTTCAATTGAAATTTCACCAGTACCTAGTTGCACACAGGACAGCTAGTGTGCAGTGACCAACACTGTCCCCAGAGTTGCAAACCGGGTACTCTGACATTGCTTTATATTCTCACTCCAACTGAATAATCAAGAAAAAGGGTCTGCTGCCATGGATATGAACGTTCCCACTATCTCCGTTACCAGCTTGATGGATATGAGCATCCTGAGGCAAAGTAGAAATTGCTTCATGTTTACTGACAACCAGTTAATTCTCAAACAAATTGATATGGTATGTGAAAGATGTATTTAGAGAATGTCACTGGAGGCAAAGCTCTCACATAAAAGTACTCCTGATGTCAATAAGGCTGTCAATAGCAAACACGCTGCACCTATCACACACAATTTAAAGCAGACATACAGACCCACATATGCTGGGACACTTAAATGTAACCTTCCTAAACCCCAAAGACCTTGTATATGAAGTACACTTAAATACCCTCATCAGCCCTGAATGCACTCTTTCAAAACAACACCTGCATCAACACATACAGTCACATCTCATGGAGCCTCTACTTCTAAGCCCATAAGGCAAACCACCGTACAATCCAACATTCTGGCCATTGGAGACTCCATTGTGAGAGACCCTGACATCCCTCTCACCAGGCTGAAGTAAGGAGAAAGTCATGGTCAGTTGCTTATCGGGGACTAGGATCCACCACATTACACATGCAGTCAGGTCATTGGACCACAAGTACCAGTATGAAGCAGTCATAGTCCATGTGAGTGTAAATGACCTGAGACATACCTCCCTAGGCTATATGATGAGAGACATCATGAAACTCTCAGAATGTGTATCCCAGGCTGGTATGAACCTAGCATTGAGCAGCATTTTACCTTCTCCAAGGATGATGCCATAATCCAAACAAAAGATAAATGACTTTAATTGACTTGGTTTCTGGTGTCATTCTAAGGGGGTATATTATTTGTCAACATGGAAGTAGATGCTCAACAGACCATGCTGCTTTGCTAGGGATGGTCTGCACCTCTCCCCTCTAGGCTTTCGGATATTAGCTAAAACATTGTCTTCCCTCATAGTGCCTTTTTTAGACATTGTAAAACTGAATGTACTTCTGACATAAATCAAAACCAAGAAAATCTAAAGGTATTACTGCTCAGTGCTAGGAATCTAAACAAAAATCTCCACTCCCTGGACACTGTCTTCACCCTAGAGAATGCTGACACCTGTGCAGTTACTGAGACCTAGTTTAAAGCCACAAAGAGCACACCCGACAGTGCAAGGTTGTAATGCCTTCCACACATTTAGTCCAGCTACCACACAGACAGGGGCTACAGATGGATGTGTCTTGATTTACATCAAAAGTAAATATTCCTCAAGGCTGCTGAAACAGGACAAATACACTTGAGCTACTCCATGTTCAAATTACCATAGGTGAAATCCAATACCACTTCCTTGCAAGCTATAGGTCCCCCTTTATGACCCAGGAAACCCATACCATGTATTTAAACTTAATAGAAAAACTCACCATCCAACCCAATTCCATATTCATGGGCTACTTTAATTACCCCAGTATTTAACTAGGAGTCTTATACGACACCAAACGTACAGGCACAGAGATTCCTGGATTTTGTAAACACAAACTCCCTGGACCAGATTGTCAGTACACCAACCAGGGCTGCAACCATACTTGATCTGGTCTTCACTAATATGGGAGAGTGCTGCACACCCACTAGTGTAATGTTTTCTCTGGTAGGGTCAGACCACAAAATGGTCTCCTTTCAAGTAAAAAATAAAACCTGGAACACCCAGCTAACCCTGGAATATTCAGGAGCTACTTACTCTAAGGCTAACTTCCTGCTATTAAGTGATAACCTGGCAAAATATGAACCCCCCCCCCCCATAAACCCTGAAAACACTGCTGCCTATGCAGAACTGTTCACAGAAACCAACAAGCCACCCTGGTGGAATCACAAAATCAATAGGCTGTATAACAGAAGGAAGAAAACCATGGCAAAAATTAGGAGGTGCAGCACCCAGCATGATAAAAACACACTTAAACACCTCAGAGGACAAATAGTCTACCAAAGCCAAATTTGAGGTAAATTTGGCCTCCGAGGGCAAGTACAGCCACAAGACATTTTTTAGCTGTGTCCACAACCTCAAAGGCAATGCATAGTTGTGTGCAGAATTCATTGTAAATGAGCCACCTGTGCTACCAGAAGATGTAGCAAACCTACTGGCCGACAAATTCTGCTCCAGCTTTACCCCTCTCTCCACCTCAACCTTCCCTCAGGAAATACCATCAAATAAATGTCTTCCTACAATCACTAGGGAACAGATCCTTAATGCTCTCTCTAAGGCTAAGAACACTCCATCAGGCAGCCCAGACAGTATCCCAGGATGCCTTCTAAATAGCATAAAACA
Source organism: Protopterus annectens (assembly GCF_019279795.1). Lineage (NCBI taxonomy): Eukaryota > Metazoa > Chordata > Ceratodontiformes > Protopteridae > Protopterus > Protopterus annectens. The sequence continues at coordinate 264,716,907 of NC_056735.1, read as the reverse complement.
CAACCTATCAGACTCTCTGGAATTGCTATTTAACTGTAACCTCCAAACAGGCTTCATGAATGGAGAAAAGCAGCAGCTATCCCTCTGTACAAAGGTGGGCCATCTACAGACCCTGGAAACTGCAGACCCATAAGTCTCACTAGTCTTGTATGCAAAGCCATGGAAAGAATTATCATGGAAATGATCAGTAATGATGTACTAAATCTCCAGATACTGGACCCAACCCAGTTTGGTTTCATCAAGGGTAGGTCATGCCTACTCAACCTGGTGGACTTCTCTGCGATGGTCACCAAAGCAATGGCTGAGGACAAAATAGTTCACACTGCATACCCTGACTTGGCCAAAGCGTTTGACACAATACCACACTCTGGCATTGTTGACACAAACTCAGGAGGTTAGGTACAAACCCGTATGTCACCCGGTGGATAGTCTTGCCTGTGATATAAATTGGATGTGGTAGAGAAATCCTTGCCTCTGGAACAGACTCCCCATCCATGTGAAGAAGGGTTCCTCCCTAACTCGGTTTGATTGCAACTTGGACAGTTGGATGGAGAACAGGAAATTCATCCCTGTCTGGCACCTGTCTCTGTAATGGACACAAGCAACCTGTAAATGGTTCCACTCCCAGGCCCCTGGCTGTAAATGTTTCATATCCCAAGCCCCTGCTTACACTTAAGGGAACCAGAACTTGTCAGAGATTTGAGATGCATGGCTAGGCTTAAAAAGGCCCTTGAGGTCGTTAGTCTAGTAAGCACTTATGAACCTAAATATTCTGTCAGTACTGGTGTAGTTTTCCCATATTTGAATTCTGAGTCTGGCAATGGCAAGTGTTTCACAAACCTTCAACAGTGATTTGTAGGTCCAGTCCCCGCTGCACCATCTTGGTTTTCACGTTTTTAAAATCCATCTTTTTCTCACCTTCAGAGGTGCCCGTACAGCTTTAACTTTCTTGTCTCATTCTCCGTTTAAATGCTGCTCAGTCTGTTCAAGCAAGTTGCTTTACCATCTTAACTGCCTTACTTTATTCCACGTCTCTCACATTTAATTTTTAACAAATGCAGAGGTTGCCCACTAGTAGTTCAAGTACTCATATTTTTTATTCATTTGGTAACTGGGTAAGGGTACTAGACACCGGCTCTTTTAAAGGCTGAATTAGGAGCACTGGTTAAGTGTCTTGCTCAGAATCACATAGTAGCTCGATGGAGGCTGAGGGAATCAAGCAGTGTACTTCAGGGTGAAACTTAACACGCCTTAGTCTTCTGCAGTAAACTGCTCTACCTGTTAATGTGGAGTGTCATGGAGACCCCATTCCAGTTTCTGACCAACTTTTCCTTCAGAAATACTTTGGTGCTACCTGCCCAGTCTATTTATTTCACTGCCAACCAAGGGATGACACCTTCTCTAGTTAGTCGATCAAAAGCTGCATTGAGTATACTACTTTTATTTCACTGTTTGTTTTTAACTTTTAGCTAGATGAAATGACCCGAAGAAGGTGATGACTTCACTCCAGGCATTGTTTCCTAGCCTGATCCTTTCTTGATGGCCTCTCCTTTGCAGATAAATCTAATTTTTATTTTATTTTACATTTGTTGACTGGGAATGTCCGACTGGATACATGTCCATTTTCAGCGGAGGCCCGGGGAGAAAAGCTCCAAAGGAAGTTACGCAAACATCTTTACAAAGTACACATTAACTCAGTTTACATAGTCTGTGGATAGATATGTCATACATGAAACACTTATTAAAGAACAACAAAACAAAGGGGTTCCAAAAAATAGTATAAGTATACAATTGAAGCCTAACAATCAGTCAGGCTTGGAGCATGAACATAACCACTAATACTGCTTGAGCCATTTCTTGAAGCGAGATAAGGATGTATGTAAGGTAATGTCAGCAGGTAAAGAGTTCCAAATTTTGCCAACATAATTTGCAAACAGGGAGTCTCCGGCAGAGTTATTGGATTTGATAGTTTGAACTACTAGTCTATTAGAGCGTAGTGTTCTAAGAGTAAGGTGGGGATAGATAATATCTTTTAATGCCAGAGTCTTTTCAGGTTGTTTGAGTACTTTATAAGCCAGTATAAGTTGGTTATACTGAAACAGTCTGGGTAGCTCTAGCCATCCAAGATTACTTAGGTTAATACAGTGGTGTGTTCTATAGGGCAAGCCAGTGGCAAATCTGGCTATGTGATTGTAGCAGCTAGAGAGCTTGTTAAATTCGGTTTTATTTAAGTTGGTAAGTACAGGGGAGGCATAGAGTAGGGTAGAGAGTAGAGTGGAGCGGGCAGTGGCAGTTATGGTAGATGGGGTTAGGAAAGGCTTTATCTTATATAGGGATCCACGTTTTTTTGTTAATGGTTTTGACAGTTTTATTGATATGCACATCAAATTTAAGATTGTTGTCAATAATAACTCCTAGGAGTTTAGTATGAAGGTCTGGGGAGATTATGGTTCCATTATTGGACATGATGGAAAAGGATAACAGTGGGGACCTGTGGGTGGGGGAGAAGGGTAATAGCTTTGTTTTGCTGGGATTTAAAATAAGACAGCTGTCAGAAAACCAGTTTTCTAGGTTAAATGATCTCTGCGTGATTGCCTACAGCTCTAGTTGGGAGGTAGCAGTGCAGACCAACATGGAGTCGTCCGTGTATTGGATGCAATTTACCTTTGGAATAACAGTGTGAAGGTCATTAATAAATATTGAAAACAGAAGAGGTCCCAGAATAGAACCCTGGGGACCACCCAATGTGTTGAGCAGGAGATTAGATAGTTTATGCCATAGGACGGCTTGTTGCCTATTATGCAGGTGTGATTGAAACCATTGGAGAGAGTGTTCTCCCAGTGACATTGTTTTCAGGGTCTTGATAAGTAGATGGTGGTTGACCATATCAAAAGCCTTTGATAGATCCAAGAAGAGGGCAGAGGATAATTTGCTATTGTTCCTGTTGTGGTTGATGGTATTAGAGAATTAGAGTAGGGCTGTGGTGGTACTATGGTGTGGCCTAAAGCCATGCTGAAAGTTGGCCAGTAGATTATTCTGAATTAGATGGGACAGAAATAGTTTTTGGATGCATTTTTCCATAATTTTAACAAGTGGGGATAAGATGGCTATGGGCCTAAAATTGGACAACTCAGTAGTGCTTCCACCTTTATGGAGGTGTATGACCCATGATATTTTCCAGATAGAGGAGACTTTTGCTACTGATATGGAGCGGTTTATTAGAATAGAGATGGGGTATGCTATAGCAATTTCTCCAGCTTTTTGCAAGTATTCAACAGGGAGTAGGTTTTAACTTTTTGATTAGAGAACAACTGAAGACTGTAGGTACTGGATGGAAGCTGAATGATGAGGGAATAGTTACCTGTGTGCCAGAGGAGTTTAGGGGCAGTTGGCTAGCTTAGGGTTTGGATAGTCTCGGTAAAGAAACTATTGAAGGTGTTGGCGACCTCCTCTGGAGATTTATCAGTAGAGGCTGAAGGAGGTGGGGTAGTAGTGTGACCTGGGTGCATAAGTTTATTTATCCCTGCCCAAAACTTTTTAGGATTATTTTGGTTCCTCTGTTGGAGTTGGAAGTAGTAGTTTTTTTGTCTAGTAAGGTGGATCTTTTCGTGTTGTTCCTTAATTGCCGAAATTTAATTTGATCCAGAACCGCTTTTGTTGCATGCCATTTATTCCATGCTTGATTTCTGAGATTGATTTTAGATCTGCTCTCTATAGAGAGCCAAGGTGCGATTTTAGTTTTGGTCCTAGTTGAGCGGGCAGGAGCATGAGAACTGAGGATGGTGAGGAATTTTTTGTTGAAGTAGGCAACAGCCTCTTCAAGGGGCATATTTTTAAGGGCCGACCATTTACATGTTTTGAGTTCATCTTGAAACTTGATAGGATTAAAGTTCTTATTACTTACTGTTCTATTTGAGGGCTGGTTATTGGTTTTATGCTTGCAAATAAAGGTGAGAAAGTGATCGCTGAGGTCATAGGGAAGGTTCCAGAAGTAATGGCTCTTGATTAGAATCCAGTCTAGTATGCTCTCTTTGTGATTGTTTTCCTGTCCTAGTGGGGGTGGATATGATCTGTGCAAATCCCTACAGATTCACATGCGTGGTAGGTGACTGTGAGGAGCAGTTGATTCAGTCGATATTAAAATCTCCAAGTGCTATGGTTTCTTGTGGGTAGTTATTTGCTAACCGGTAGAGGGTATCTTCTAAGGTACTGGCATTATTCCCTGGGGGAATATGTATGCAGACAATATTTATGCTTTTGTGTTTATTAATCTGGAGTTTAGTGGAAAGTATTTTTGCTTTGTTGACCTGGGGTGGTTTTATGGGATCTATTTTAACATTTAGTGTAGATTTATAGAGTACTGTTATCCCACCTCCCTTCTTAGTGGTCCGGTCAAGTCTGAGTATATTATACCCAGGTGGTAGAACTTCATTGTCTGGGGTTCCTGGTTTTAACCAGGTTTCAGTTGAGCATAATATTTTGGGGGAATGGAGTTCTAGGAGGGCATGTAAATTATGTACTTTGTTATTTATGCTTCTGATATTTAGATGGCAGATCAGAAGGGAGTCGGGGGATCTGTTGATAGCCCCACCTCAGGTGGTGATAAGCCTGTCAAAATGCTATCAGCATTAGGGCCAGGGTTGGGGTGGATGTCACCATCCTTTGTGAGGTTATATCATAAGTACATAGTAAGTTTCAAAAATTTGTTTGTTTTTGATACTGTTTAGATTTTGAACTGGTGTATCTAGGTTTAATAAGCTGATGGTAAGCTGTGTTTAAGGAGTTTGGTATAGAGTAAATTAGGGGTTGTCCAGCCATATTTGATACAAATGGGATTGTTTGACATTTTGGATAGTGAAATCCTACGTAGTGTTGATTTTCATAAGCAGAGAGGAGATATAAACTTATCATAAGGCTTAGTAGTGAGAGACATGACATTACTTTGAATGGATACATTGTTAGAGGCAAAGCTAGGAATTCATTCTAGAGTCACCTGGGTTTAGTAGATGGATAGGAAATACTAGGGAAGCGAGGTCTTTTAAGAAGTGGCTTGCAAATCTGTTTGGCTCAAGTAAGAGGTGAGGTATAAAAAACTGATTGGCTCAGCAAGGAAGGGGAGTGGTTTAGAGAGTATAAATCTGACACTACTGGAGGCGGGTGGGAAATGGGGGCAGGGAGGAGTGCGGAGCCAGCCTGAGTGCAGCAGGGCTAAACCAGATTCAAGGAACTTAGAGCCTATACTTAAAGGTAAGTATTCTAGTATGTTTTATTAAGGCTCGAATAGGCTTTTTAGTTTACTCTTGCTTCCTAAAGTGTACTTTAGTTCAGTTTTAGTAGCACTTTTCTGTTTTATTCTTGTAATACAAAAATAAGGAAGAAATGCTTATTGAGGCATTCATTATACAATTTTTAGGGATTATTGGTTGGATATTGCCCAATTTTGTAATGTCTTATAAGGGTTGGTCCACTACAACTTAGTGCTATAGACCCAGGGCAGAGATTGTGGTGTAGCAGAGAGATATTAAGAAATAACCTTGTAATCAGGTTAGACGAGGGGAAATTCAGAACAGGTATTCAGCTTGAGTTTTCACTGGGTAGCATCCTTCATTAGAACAGGCCTTGCAGGACCACTGATTAGAGGGGGGGATGGTACCTTGTAATCAGGTTAGACGGGAAATTCAGAACAGGTATTCAGCCTGAGTTTTCACTGGGTAGCATCCTTCATTAGAACAGTTCTTGCAGGACCACTGATTAGAGGGTATGGTACCACGCGGGAAGTCTGCTGGCTGGGTCTAGGAGCACTGGCTCAAGATGATGACTTAACAGTTTAGACTAGATGTCATTCAAGAATGCAACTGCAGTCCTGACATATGGGTTATCCTGCCCCAGGCAGCCCTTCGGTCGGCCGGATTCCAAAGTCTGGGTCTGGCGTCGGCTGAAGTCGCCTCCTCCCCGACGTCAGAGCGGCTGGGGTATAAAGGCATCCGCCGACGCCATCTTCTCCAGTCTTTCTTGCCGCGCGGTGCCCGAAGCAGAAGCAGTTCGCAAGTGCCGGTCGGTCAGCTCCTGTGTTTTCAGTTACCGAAGTCATCAAAAAGCTAAGTACCCCGTTGGGGATACCTGCATGTCCCAATCAGACACAGTTGCAGAAGATACCTCAGATTTCTTGCAGGGTCAGAGCATTATCAATTCTCAGCATTGCCGTTTGGCTTGTCTACTGCGCCCAGAGTATTCACGAAATGCCTGGCATCAGTAGTTGCACATTGCAGGCTCCAGGGGATTCAAATATACCCTTACCTGGACGACTGCTTTATGCAAGCAGACAGCAAACAAACCTTGATAAGAAACTTGGACTATGTCATTCAATTACTACAGGCTTTGGGATACACAGTCAACATTCAAAAATCAAGACTACTGCCATCCCAACAGATTATTTTTCTAGGAGCCAAACTGGACACACAATCACAAATGGCTTTCCTCACAGAGGAGAAACAAGAACATTTACCAGATTACTTCAAAAGCCTAGCAAAGCTCACCCAGCTGACCGCAAGGAAAATCCTGCAGGCCCTGGGGTTCATGGCATCTTGCATTCTTCTGATCCCTCTGGCAAGACTACACATGAGAAAGCTACAATGGTACCCAAAAAGCTTATGGTCTCAACACAGCCACAATCTAGAAGATGTAATACCACTCATTCCATGCCTACAAAGGGAATTTTTGTGGTGGGCTCAAGCAAGTCATTTAAACAAAGGCATGTCTTTCAACAAACCTCTAGCAAGCCAAACCATTAAAACAGACGCCTCAGATCATGGATGGGGGGCGCACATGGAGGGCAGATGCATTCAAAGGCAATGGACTCCCAGGGAAATGCATCTGCACATAAATCAAAAAGATGTTGGCAGTGATACATGCAATCGAGGCCTTCGGGAAATCCCTTCAACAAGGTCATCTGCTAATAAGGACAGACAACACCACTGTCGTGGTATATAAACAAGCAGGGAGGCACTCATTCTTATCCCCTCTGCAGACTACCAATGACTCTTTGGGAAAAGTCCCTGAAACTGAACATCCACTTGCAATCCCAGTTTGTTCCAGGCAAGGACAAGGTTCTGGCAGACAGGCTGAGCAGAAATTTCTTGGATCCGCACGAATGGATGCTGCATCCACACATTTTTTCACAAATAACAAGTGCGTGGGGAAGACCGGACATAGATCTCTTTGCTTCTCACCTCAATCATCACCTGGAGAAGTTCTGTTCAAGGACGCACCATCCTCTAGCCTGGAGAACGGATGCTCTCTCCTTCAGCTGGAATTCCCTAACAATTTATGCATTCCCTCCTCTACCATTACTGACCAAGGTGTTACTGAAAATCAAAGCAGAACAACCAAAAGGAATTTTGATAGCTCCAGACTGGCCAAGGCAGCACTGGTATCCATTGCTACTGAGCATAACTCACACCAAACCGTGGCCCTTGCCTCAATGGCCTCTGCTTCTAACTCAGCACAATTAACAGGACTGTTCATCAAAACCTGCAAACATTGCAGCTGACAGCTTGGAAGGTTCCATGACTTTTACCCATATCTCTCTTTCCGAAAAAGTTCAAGAAATCTTGCTGGAAGCACGCAGACCATCCACCAGAAAAACCTATTCAGCCAAGTGGAAGAGGTTCATCATCTGGAATGCCAACAAGGGTCAGGATGCATCAGTAATGAGCATACCACAGATATTAGAATACTTGGCAGAAATGTTTCATAGTGGCCTCTCATATTCTTCCATAAAAATTCACGCTTCAGCAATCTCAGCAAAATACAACTGTGACCCACCTGTGTTTTCGCATCCCTTGCTAAGACAGTTTCTAAGAGGGATAAAGAATATCAAACCTCTCAGAAAACCACCAGTACCTGCATGGGACCTCAATTTCGTCTTGGAAAAATTAACTCTTCCTCCTTTTGAACCAGCAGCATCTTCAGAAATGCAATTTCTCTCCTGGAAAACGGTTTTCCTGTTGGCAGTTACCTCAGCAAGAAGAGTCTCGGAGATACAGGCCCTCATGGCAGTACCTCCCTTTCTCACTTTTCATCAGGACAGAGTTTCTCTAAGAACCAATCCTTCATTCATGCCAAAAGTGATATCCAGGGTGTCTCTAAATCAAGCAATTCACCTGCCTACTTTCTTTCCCAATCCTCAAAATAAGGGGAAAAAGCTGCTGCACACTTTGGACATACACAGACAATTACGCTACTACTTGGACAGAACAAAGACCACCAGAAAGTCTGACCAACTATTTGTAGCCTATGCTGCTGGAGTGCAAGGAAAGGCATCTCCAAACAAACAATTTCAAAATGGATTGGACACTGCATCAGATTCTGTTACTCTTTCCATGGAAAAGGTGTGCCAGCCAATATTGGGCCACAATCCACCAGAGCTATAGCCACACCCACAGCCTTTCTAAGAGGAGTGGCTACAAAGAACATTCTAGAGGCTGCTACATGGAGCTCCGTGCATACATTTACCAAACACTACAACCTGCCTTTATACTCCAGATCCCGAGCAGGCTTTGCTTCGGTAGTCCTGCAGGGCATTTTAGCTACACCATCCCTTTCTTAGATCCTACCACCCCCAGCTTGGCTATGGTATTCAACCCATATGTCAGGACTGCAGTTGCATTCTTGAAGGACATAGTACAGTTTTGTACCTACCATAAATGTAGATGTCCGATAGATATGCAACTGCAGTCAGGTTTTCCCTCCCTCCTACCCCTCTGCAAGTTTCCTTTTGGGTCCATTCCCCCTTTTCTCTATTAGCTGGGGATATCTGTTATGGTGTATCTGTTTATTACTGTTGTGCATGTCTGGAATTTTTTATCCATTCACCAAATTTAGCCGCCTTAGGAGGGCACCTGGTATCTGGGGCAAGAAACACTGAAGAAGATGGCGTCGGCAGATGCCTTTATACCCCAGCCGCTCTGACGTCAGGGAGGAGGCGACTTCAGCCAACGCCGGACCCAGACTTTGGAATCCGGCCGACCGAGGGGCTGCCTGAGGCAGGACAACTCATATGTCAGGACTGCAGTTGCATATCTATCGGACATCTACATTTATGGTAGGTACAAAACTGTACTTTGTGTACACTTACCATAAATGTAGATGTTTGAGTGTATTCACTGTTGCAGTCCTGGTTTCCTTCACTCCAGCCCCCTGGCTTTCTCTATCCTTTTTTCTTATCCTCTTTATGGCCATCGTTTATAGCAGGGGTATTTACTTTTTACAAGAGGTGTTCCACACCATGTAATAGCTTCCTATTTTGGGGGCTCCTGACATCTAGGGCAAGAAAAACTGATGTAATGGCGTCGGCTGCAAGTTTTATACCACTGACGACCTGACTTCATGGAAGAGGTGACCGCATCCGACGCAGAAATCCCAAGACTCTGGTATTCGGGCCGACTGAGAGCTACCTGCAGGCAGATAACCCTGCAGGCAGATAACCCAAGTGTGATGACTGCAACAGTGAATGCACTCAAACATCTACATTTATGGTAAGTGTACACAACTGTACTTTCCTCAAAGGATGAATCTGGACTAATGGAGTCATCCTCAAAACCATAGTCAGTGGAGAAGGAGTCTGAGAGGAGTAAGCTAAAGACTCTTTCGCAGAGTTCAGTTCCTCCTCAGCTACTCCCTAGCCTCGTAAGAGTAGGTGACCAACGGGGGAGCAGGAACAGAAACTCCTTGGGGAGAGGGGAGGCTTCAAGGCCATTAGTGTGTTAAAGAACCCCTGTGTAAAATCCTGCCATTCACACTGGGGATCCTTAAGAGCAGGGGAAATATGTTTTGTTTTCTACTTCTTTTTCAAAGGGACATTAGCCCTAAAGACCTTGAGGTTTTGATCCTTGCTGACACTCTAACGTAGTGGGAGTCTCCTCCTGAACCAGAATCTGCAGAATACCTCTTAGTCCCTCTGATATGATCAGCCTAAGATGTTCTTCGTGTTTCACTGTTGCAGTCATTACATTTGGGTTGTCTGCTTGCAGTAGCCCTCAGTCGGCCTGATTAACAAAGTCTTGGGTCCTGCGTCGGATGCTGTCCCTTCTTCCATGATGTCAAGTCATCAGGGGTATAAAATATGCAGCCGACACCATTACACCAGTCTTTCTTGCCGTGCGGGGCCCGAAGCAGAAGCAGTTCGCACGTGCCGGTCGACCGACTCCTGAAATTTTCGCTTTCAAGTTTCAGAACCGAAGTCTTCTAAGTACCCCGTTGGGGAAACTTTTTCTTACTCCTTACCGATGTCAGTAAAAGTTAATGCATTACTTGTGAAAAGCAAATACCTCAGAAAGATTTTCATTTGTACTGTATTCCTTGCCTGGGCCCCGACTACGACGTACCTTGCTGTTGGTTTTGTGCTTTACTTAATCAGCGCACTATCCGTCATCTGTATATTTTCACCTCTAAATATTTCTGTTCATGGTTTAATTATCCAGAAATGTCATCTGTTAGCCATCTGACTACCGGGATTCCAAAAAAAGCAAAGATAAAGACAGAGACAGGCCGCCTAGGTCCAAAGCTGCCAACGACGCTTCTCCTATGCCAGTCGCCATTTCGATGGTACTTATTGATGCGCTTTCGCAGCCCCTGATACCCGCTACTTCTGATTCGCAGGCCTCTACTGAGACCCATTCGGAGTCCGATATGCCACGAGATGCTTCAGCTGTGGAACCTGCGGATGTCTCTACCTTGAATGGGTCCAGAGCCGCTGTGCAGGCATCGGCTTCTGAGGGTGTATTCAGACCTATGGACTTGCATATTACACCGACGCCTCCTTCTTCATTTAGGCCTAAATCTCGAACCATGCCTAAAAAACCGACGTCCAGGCCGCATGCTCAGGCCCCAATGCCTAAAAAATGAATAAGAATGGCTGAAGATCTTATAACTTTAATCAGGGGAAGCCAACCTCCCCCTTCTAAGAGACCTAAGCCAACCTCCCCCTTCTAAGAGACCTAAGCCAACCTCCCACTTCTAAGAGACCTAAGCCAACCTCCCCCTTCTAAGAGACCTAGGACTGAAGTTGTTTATGTATCTTCTGACAAGGATTCTGATTTTTCTGATTCTTCTGATGATCTGGATTTACCCTTATCTACTTATGAGGATTCTGATGCGGAGGACTGTATTCCCTCTGCTTCCCCTCCAGTGGATTTTTCTTTTGGTGAAACCTTACATACTCTAAGGGAGCATTTCCACTGGGAAAGCCAGGATTTTTCTGATTAAAAAAAGAGGCTTAGGGATTTCTTACTCCTACCTCAGCATAGACCTTTAGCTATACCTCCTGAACTAGACATTGTTGATGATGCCTTTTCGGAATCTGGTTTGGCCCCTGATTCTTTGCCTCCTGCTCCCAGAAAACCTGACTGATATTACAGGGTTCCTGATTCACACAAGTTTCTTTTTAAAAATCCTATTGCGGATCCAGAGACTATTTCACAGGGACCCAAGGGGATTAAGGCTTCTATTGCTAAAAATCCTACCCCTTCTGATAGAGACTCCAGGGTGCTGGACAGATTAGGTAAGAAGGTTTACACTTCTGCAACCTTGGCCATTAGGGCTTTAAACTGCCAGTTTCATATGTTAAAGTATCAACAACATGTTATTGGGTTGCTTAAACAGAAAATGATGATTCCTGACTGTTCTGGAAATAAAGAATTACAGGATTTACTGCATTCTGCTGAACAGGTTGGAAAGCATACTTTGCAATGTGGATTTGATTCATTAGAGGCCTCTTGCAGGGCTGCTGATGTCCTTCAAGGATGCATCTGCAGTCATCACATATGGGTTGTCCTGCTTCACGCAGCCCTTCGGTCGGCCGGATTTCAAAGTCCGGGTCCGGCATCGGCTGATGTCGCACTTTCCCCGACGTCAGAGCGCCTGGGGTATAAAAGCATCAGCCGAGGCCATCTTCCTCCGTCTTTCTTGCCGCGTGGTGCCCGAAGCAGAAGCAGTTCGCAAGTGCCGGTTGGCCAGCTCCTGTAATTCAGCTAACCGAAGACTTCAAAAGCTAAGTACCCCATTGGGGACTCTTTCTTGCCTCAGCCGATGTCAGATAAAGTTAATAATTGTTTAACTTGTGGGAAACAAATACCTCATAAGGATTTCCACTCTTACTGCCTCCCCTGCTTAGGCCCAGACCACGACGTCTCGGCCTGTTCAGCCTGTGCTTCCTTCAACCGACGCACTCTTAGACGTCGGGCGGAGTTCGCAGAGGAGTTTTTTGGGGCTAGTTTTTCATACAAAATGCCGTCGGAGACCCCGACTTCACATTTAATAAAGAAACGGAAAGACAAGGACCGACATACGTGGGCCGTGGTTTCGGCTGAAACCACGGCTAGGCCTACCGCGAGTGTCTCGGTCTCAGCTGAAACAGAGTCCTTGGTACTTCCGAACCCCGAAACCGCTCAACCGACAACCTTGGCCCCGGAGGCCCCTGCCGAGTCGGGTTATTCCGACACCATTCCTCTAGACAAAACTACTCCAGCACGTGGTGCAGCCAGGCTTCCTGCATCCATGTCCATAAAGGCATTCACCAGGGCTAAAGCTGCTAAGCACACAAAAGCTATGCCTCCCAGGGTTATTCCTCAGGGACCCTCTTCTAATTCACAGATCCTAACTTTGGCAGAGGGCCTTATTTCCTTAATCAGGGGCTCTCAACCCCATCCAGACAGGGGCTCTCAACCCCCTATAGACCAAAGGCCCAGGGTTGAGCCCTCTGATCACCACTCCTCAGAGGAGGCCTCTGTTGGCTCTGCTCACTCGGATTACCAGGAGGAGGCTTTTTCGGCCTACGAGGATTCTGATGCAGAGGAATCTATCCCCTCGGCCTCCCCTCCTGAAGAACTATCCTTCGGGGAGACCCTTCACTCTGAGAGAGCATTCCAAATGGCAGGGCCAGGAATTCTCTGATTCCAGGAAAAGATTAAGAACCTTTCTACATTTACCTCAGCATAGACCTTTGGCTATTCCTCCGGTTTTGAATGTCATTGGTGATGTGTACTCTGAGTCAACCCCTGACACTCTTCCTCCGGCCCCTGTCAAACCCGATAGGTACTACAGGGTCCCGGACTCACATAATTTTCTTTACAAGGCCCACTCTGCTGATCCAGAAACTATTTCCCAGGGCCCTAAAGGGGATGCAGCTGCCACTACTAAAAACCCACTCCCCTCTGAAAAGGAGTCCAGGGCTTTAGAGAGATGGGGTAAAAAACTGTATACTTCTGCTACTCTTTCTATGAGGGCATTAAATTGTCAATTTCATATGATACAGTACCAAGAGTATTTGTTAGATGAATTGCATAAGAAACTGTCTTCATCTGAACCCCTTGATCGCAAATCCCTTCGGGATGTGGTACATAACTCCCAGCAGGTTAGCAACCATTTCTTGCAGTGTGGTTATGATGCATTGGAAGCTTCATGTAGGTCAGCTATGACAGGTGCAGTCATACGTAGGCATGCTTGGCTGAAGGAACAATCTCTGCCTGACCATATTAAAGCTAAACTTCTGGATGCTCCACTGGAAAAGCAAAAGTTATTTGGTTCCACTGCTCAAGAGGTCTTAAAGAAATTTGAGGAAAAGGCAAAATCTGTACAGTCAAAGATTTCCTTCAAGTCCAACCACCAAGATTCAGCAGAAATTGGCCTACCAAGAATTGGTCCTTTCCGGACACAGAAAGATTTCAGAGAGGCAGGAACAGGCATGCCAGAGGTAGAGGGCAAGCTAGAGGCTCCTACAGAGGCAGTCAATGGCAGCCTCCCAACCAGAGAGGTAGTGCAGGACCTACAACTGCTGCACAAGGATAGACTCAATGACTTTGCTTTGACTCCGCCAACCAGGGCTCAGTTAGAAGCACATTTGGGCGGAAAGCTTTCTTTATTCTCAAACAATTGGCACAGCATTACAAGGGACAAATGGACACTGCAAATAATAGACAAAGGATACAGGTTCTATTTTCACACATTGCCAAAAAGAAAAGGCATGCCAGACCTGCCACCAAATCGAAGGGCAGAGGCTTTGAAACAAATCTCCAACTTAATACAAACGAAAGCTTTAGAAAAGTTTCCTCTTTCAGAACAAGGCCAAGGATTTTATTCCAGACTATTCCTTGTTCCAAGAAAAGAAAATCAATGGAGGCCTATTCTCGACTTGTCCACACTGAACACTTATCTCATTGTGCCAAAATTCAAAATGCTGACTCTACAGCAACTCCTTCCCATGCTGGGCAAGGGGTCTTGGCTGGTGACTCTAGACCTCAAGGAGGCATGCCTGCATGTCCCTATCAGACAAAGTTGCAGAAGACACCTCAGATTTCTTGCAGGGTCAGAGCATTATCAATTCTCAGCATTGCCCTTTGGCTTATCTACTGCGCCCAGAGTATTCACGAAATGCCTGGCATCAGTAATTGCACACTGCAGACTTCAGGGGATTCAAATATACCCATATCTGGACGACTGCCGTATACAAGCGGACAGCCAACAAACTTTGGTAAAGGACTTGAATTATGCCATCCACCTACTGCAGGCCTTGGGATATACAGTCAACATTCACAAATCAAGACTTGTTCCATCCCAAAGAATAACTTTTCTGGGTGCGGATCTAGACACAACCACCCAAATGGCCTTTCTCACAGAAGAAAAACAAAGACAACTACCGGATTACTTCAAGAATCTGACAAGACAAACTCAGCTGACTGCAAGGAAAATCCTGCAGGCCCTTGGTTACATGGCATCTTGCATTCTTCTGATTCCACAAGCAAGGCTGCATATGAGAAAATTACAATGGTACCTAAGGAGTTTATGGACTCAGCACAGTCACAGCTTAGAAACTTTGATCCCACTCATTCCATGCCTCCAAAAGGAATTTCTGTGGTGGGCTCAAGCCAGCCAGTCGAACAGGGGGCTGCCCTTCAGCAAGCCAAGAGCCAGCCAAACCATTACAACGGACGCTTCAGACCACGGTTGGGGAGCACACATGGAGGGCAGATGTATTCAAGGACTATGGTCACAAAAGGAGCTACGCATGCACATAAACAAAAAGGAAATGCTGGCAGTGATACATGCAGTCGAGGCCTTCAAACTCTTTCTGCATCAAGGCCACCTACTAATGACAGACAACACCACAGTTATGTGGTACATAAACAAGCAAGGAGGCACCCATTTCTTCCCTCTTTGCAGACTGGCAATGAATCTATGGGAACTTTCCTTGAAACTCAATATACAGCTGCAGTCCCAGTTTGTGCCAGGGAAAGACAATATACTGGCGGACAGCTTAAGCAGAAATATCATGGATGCTGCACCCAGACATCTTTCTACAGATAACGCAATCATGGGGGAGGTCGGACATAGATCTGTTTGCCTCCCCACACAATCATCAACTGAAGAAATTCTGCTCAAGGATATACCACCCACAAACATGGAAAATGGACGCCCTCTCCTTCAGCTGGAGAACTCTAACAGTGTATGCATTTCCACCTCTCCCATTAATGACCAAGGTTTTACTGAAGATCAGAACAGAGCAGCCAAAAGTGATTCTGATAGCTCCGAACTGGCCAAGACAGCACTGGTACCCACTCTTAAAGAGCATGTCATGTACGAAACCATGACCTCTTCCTCTATGGCCACTTCTACTGACACAGCACAATTACAAAACTCTGCATTCCAACCTGAAAACCTTGCAACTAACAGCCTGGAAAATACCTTGACTCCTCCTCAGGATAAGCTATCCCAGAGAGTGAAAGATATTATTATGGAAGCTCGCCGGCCTTCCACAAGGAAGGCATATTCAGCAAAATGGAAAAGATTTCACATTTGGAACACCACAAAGGGCCTAGATGCGACAGTGATGAACATGGCACATATCCTGGAATATTTGGCAGAAATGTTCCACAATGGTCTGTCTTACTCTTACATTAAGATTCATGCTTCAGCAATTTCAGCAGAGTACAACACTGATCCACCTGTCTTCTCTCATCCTCTCCTAGAGGAATCAAAAGCATCAATCCTCCAAGGAAACCACCTCTACCTGCTTGGGACCTTAACTTCGTGTTGGAGAAACTAACACTGCCTCCCTTTGAACCAGCAGCATCTGCAAATCTACAGTTCCTGTCTTGGAAGACTGCCTTCCTTCTGGCCATAACCTCAGCAAGAAGAGTATCCGAGTTACAGGCCCTAATGGCAGTGCAGCCATTTCTTATTTTTCATCAGGACAGAGTTTCATTGAGAACCAATCCTACATTTATGCCAAAGGTGGTATCCAGGCTTTCATTAAACCAAGCTATTCACTTGCCTACCTTCTTTCCAAATCCACAAAACAAAGGAGAGAAACTTCTGCACACCCTGGACATACACAGACAGTTGCGCTACTACTTGGACAGAACTAAAAGTTACATAAAAACTGACCAGCTGTTGGTAGCATATGCTGCTGGTACACAAGGAAAAGCAATTTCCAAACAGACAATTTCAAAATGGATAGGGAATTGCATTCGTTTTTGTTACTCCTTTCATGGAAAAACTGTGCCAGCTAACATTAGACCTCATTCCACGCGAGCCACAGCCACCTCCACAGCCTTCTTAAGAGGGGTGGCTACCAAGGACATTTTAGAAGCTGCTACATGGAGCTCCGTGCATACATTTGCCAAGCATTACAATTTACCTTTATATTCCAGATCCAGAGCAGGCTTTGCTACGGCAGTCCTGCAGGGTATTTTAGCTACACCATCCTTTACATAGGTCCTCCACCCCCAGATTGGCTATGGTATTCTACCCATATGTGATGACTGCAGATGCATCCTTGAAGGACATAGTACAGTTTTGTACCTACCATAAATGTAGATGTCCGATAGGTATGCATCTGCAGTCAGGTTTACCCTCCCTCCTTCCCCTCTGTGGTATTTCTTGGGTACTTACCCCTCTTATAGCTAGCTGGGGGGATCTATTATGGTGTATTTGTTTTTATATTACTGTGCATGTTTGGATTTTAAATGCATCTTTCCAAATTTAGCCTTCCTTAGAGGGCACCTGGCATCTGGGGCAAGAAAAACTGAGGAAGATGGCGTCGGCTGATGCTTTTATACCCCAGGCGCTCTGACGTCGGGGGAAGTGCGACATCAGCCGACGCCGGACCCAGACTTTGGAATCCGGCCAACCGAAGGGGCTGCCTGAGGCAGGACAACCCATATGTGATGACTGCAGATGCATTCCTATCTGACATCTACATTTATGGTAGGTACAAAACTGTACTTTACAGGGTTTGCACTCAGAAGGCATGCTTGGCTTAAGGAGCAATCTTTGCCTGATAATGTTAAAGCTAAACTGTTGGATGCTCCCTTAAATCAGGACCGCCTGTTTGGCAACAAAGCTAAGGAAGTTCTTAAAAAGATGGAAGATGAAACTAAATCTATGCAAATGGTTAAAGATTTCTTGCAAGTTCAGCCTCCTAGATTTAGTAGGCATTGGCCCTCTAAGAATTGGTCCTTTCCAGACCCTTCCAGGTCTTCTCAAGCCAAACCTAGACACAGCAGAAACCTCAGATTTCAGTCCCAGGGGACACGCAAGACTAAACAGTGGGGGATTTCCGCACCCAAATCTGGGAGTAGTAAGACTCTTCCATATGGAAAACTGTCTCAATTATTTGCTTTTAAAACTTCCAAGCATTTCCCAACTGAATGCTCCTTTAGATGGAAAGATGGGTGTGCAGGCCAAAAACTGGGAACTCATAACCCAGGACAAATGGGTTTTAAATAGTGTCCCAAGGATACAGATTTCACTTCCACACGTTACCAACACCAAGCGGGTGGCCAGATCTACCCCCAAATCAATGGGCAGAGGCCCAAAATCAAGTTCTGTCTCTCTCTTAATCATGGGGCCTATTCAATTGATACCAGAAGAGGAAAAGGGACAAGGTTTCTATTCGAGACGTTTCCTGGTACCCAGAAAAGGCAATACATGGCATCCTATCCTGGACCTTTCTAACACCTTTCTGGTGATTCCAAAATTCAAAATGCTGACTCTTCACCAGCTGCTTCCTATACTAGGCAAAGATGCATGGTTGGCAACACTAGACTTAAAAGAAGAATACCTGCACATCCTATCAGGGAGTCTTGCAGAAGATACCTACGCTTCAAAGCAGGCTACATGCACGATCAGTTCTCTGCACTGCCCTTTGGCTTATCTACTGCGCCCAGGGTATTCACAAAGTGCCTAGCTCCAGTCATTGCGTTTTGCAGGCAAAGAAATATTCAAATATACCCAAACCTGGACGATTATCTAATTCAGGCAGAAAGCCAGGACATACTTTTGAATCATCTGGCCTTTGTTCAAAGGGTACTGACTTATCTGGGGTACACCATAAACGAAAAGAAATCACACGTGGTACCCTGTCAACAAATTATATTCCTGGGAGCAAGCTTGAATACAACTTCCCAAATGACTTTCCTCACACCAGAGAAACGGATTCATTTGACAACCTACTTCAAACAACTGGCCATAAAAACCCAGCTGTCTGCAAGGCAAATACTGCAAGCCTTTGGGTCCGTGGCCGCCTGCATTCTTCTAATTCCATATGCAAGACTGCATATGAGGAAACTACAATGGTATCTCAAAAGCCTGTGCGGTCAACATTCACAGGATCTGTAAGCAATAATTCCTATCATACCTTGCCTACGCCTAGAGTTCCTTTGGTGGGCAGAGGCCTGCCACCAAAACAGGGGACTACCATTCACACTTCCCCGCTGCCGCCCAAACCTTAACAACAGACGCATCAGACTATGCATGGGGGGCTCACCTGGCAAGGAAGTGCATTCAGGGCAGATGGAAACAAAGTCAAATGCACCTGCAAATAAATCCAAAAGGAAATGTTAGCTGTACAGAATGCTCTGACCACATTCTTCCAGGACAACTAATTGTAAAGACGGACACCACCACTGTCATGTGGTACATAAGCAGGGGGGTACACATTCTTACCCCCTCTGTAGACTAGCCATGGCATTGTGGAACACGGCCTTGAGCTACCAAGTGAATCTACAAGCTCGGTTCCTGCCAGGAAAATTAAATACACTGGCAGACGGACTAAGCAGAAATTTCATGGACCCACACGAGTGGAAACTGGAACCAAGGATTTTCAACATGTTGACAAGCAAGTGGGAAAGCCCAGATATAGACCTGTTTGCCCCCCAACCCCCCCCCCCCCCGAACCAGCAAATTGTCCATTTTGAACAAGGATTCCCCACAAGCTAGCTTGGAAAGTGGATGCTCTAGCTGGAAAAACCTATCAGTTTATGCCTTTCCTCCTCTGTCTCTGCTCTCCATGGTACTTCTAAAGATCAAACAGGACAAGCCAAGGACTATTTTAATTGCACCAGACTGCCCACACCAACACTGGTACCCCCTCTTGCGCAGTGTGTCACGCTTGGCCCTATGGCACCTGCCTCAGACTCCTTCCCTGTTGTATCAGCAGGAGAGCCAGATTCTGCACCCTCAGCTGCAAACCCTGAACCTAGCAACCTGGCTAATTACCTAATCTTGCCTTTACCATCCCTCAGTAAATCAGTGATGGATATCATTTTAGATGCAAGGAGGCCTATTATTAGAAATTCTTATGCTGCAAAATGGAAAATAGTTTGCGCCTGGAATCAATCTCAAGTGATGAACGCACCAGTGCCCAATTTACCTCAGATTCTACAATACTTGACTGAGATGCTTCATAAGGGCTTGTCCTTTTCCTCCTTCAAAATTCATACCTCATCCATTTCAGCTCATTACAGCACAGAGCCTCTCCTATTCTCTCACACACTGCTCAAGCAGTTCCTCAGAGGGGCCAAAAAATTTAAGGCCACCCAGGAGAGATCCTGGGACCTTAACTTTGTCTTGGAGAACCTCACTCTTCCTCCTTTCAAGCCAGCTGCTACTGCAGATTTAAAATTCCTTTCCTGGAAAACAGCTTTCCTTTTAGCAATCACTTCTGCAAGAAGGGTATCTGAATTACAGGCCCTTATGGCAGTGGAGCCTTTCATCATCTTTCATGCGGACAGGGTGTCCCTCAGAACCATTCCCTCCTTCATGCCCAAGGTGGTATCCAGTGTGGCTCTTAATCAGTCCATTAATTTGCCTACCTTCTTTCCTAACCCACAAAACAAAGGGGAACGGATACTGCACCCCTTAGATGTGCACAGACAACTTTGATTTTATTTGGACAGGACTAAACCTCAAAGGAAATCTGAACTGCTGGTGGCATTTGCTGCAGGGACTGAGGGGAAAGCTATTTCAAAGAAAACCATTTCAAAATGGATAGGCCACTGCATTCATTTCTGCTATAAGCACCATGGAAAACCTATCCCACAGGGCATCAAACCCCATTCAACCAGGGCTGCATCTACCTCCACAGCCTTTCTCAGGGGCATTCCTACCAGGGACATCCTAGAAGCTGCTACCTGGAGTTCTGTACATACTTTCACCAAGCATTATCATTTGCCAATTTTCTCTAAATACAGAGCTGGCTTTTCCACTGCAGTCTTTCAGGGTCTTATAGCTGGTCCTAATTCTATTTAAATTCCCCTTCCCTGCCTTAGCTTTGGGAATCTATCCAAATGTAATGACTGAAACAGTGAAACATGAAGAATATAGTACAGTTTTGTACAATTACCATAAATGTAGATGTTCGAATGTATTCACTGTTGCAGTCTTGGATGCTGTCCTTCCAGCACCCTTTCTTCTGTTGGCTGTACCTCCACTCTCCCTTACTATGCTCAAAAAGCTTTTTGGTGTATTTGCTTTTTTGTTGGAGGCATATCCTTGTAATTATAGATTTAATTGCTTCCCATTAGGGGGGGCGCCTGACATCTGGGGCAAGAAAAACTGATGTAATGGCGTCGGCTGCATGATGATCTTCATGTTTTACTGTTGGTCATTACATTTGGGTAATCCTGCTGGCAGGTTGCCCTCAGTCGGCCTGAATTCCAAAGTCCTGTGTCCTGCGTCGGCTGCTGTCGCCCCTTCCCTGACGTCAGGTCGTCAGGGGTATAAAAGAAGCAGCCGACGCCATTTTCTTTAGTCTTTCTTGCCGCGCGGTGCCCGAAGCAGAAGCAGTTCGCAAGTGCCGGTCGGCCGACTCCTGAGATTTTCGTGTTCGAGTTTCAGATCCGAAGTCTTCAATAAAGCTAAGTACCCTGTTGGGGAAACTTTTTTCTTGCTCCAGACCGATGTCAGAAAAAGTTAATAATTGTATTTCTTGTGGCAAGCAAATACCTCATAAGGATTTTCATTCTTACTGTATTCCTTGCCTAGGCCCTGATCATAATGTTTCAGGTTGTCGGTGTTATGCTAGATTTAACCAACGCACTATTAAGCATCTGTATGATTTTGCTTTAAACTATTTCAGACGCCGGTTTAATTATCCAGAAATGTCGCCGGATAGCCATCCGACTACCGGAGTTCACAAAAAAACGCAAAGAAAAGGAGAGAGAGAGAGACGACAGAGGCCCAAAACTGATGACAAAGCTTCTCCTAAGCCAGTCACCGGTTTGCCGGTCCTCAGTGAGGTGCTTTCGCAGCCCCTGACGCCCGCTACTTTAGAGTCACAGGCCGCTACCGACTCCCACGTGGAGTCGGCCATACCGCTGGAAACTCAAGGTATTGGAGTTTCTGATATTATCCCTTCAGATGGGTCCGGAGCCGCTGAGCAGGCACCAGCTTCTGAGGGTGTATTCAGACCCAAACATCTTTACATCAAACCAACATCAGCTTCAAAGGCAAAGACTACAGCACCTTCTAAAGCAAAGAAACAAACTCAAGAGCCACGTGGTCAGGCCTCTATGCCCAAAAAACAGATGTTCAAAATGACCGAAGACTTGATTAACTTGATCAGGGGTTCCCATCCCCCTTCTGATAAGAGGCCTAGGCAAGGAACGGACTATGACTCTTCAGATCCGGTTTCCATTTCTTCTAATTCCTCTTCTGATCTGGAATATCCTCTTCCCTCTGTGAGGATTCTGATGCTGAAGAATATATCCCTTCAGCTTCTCCTCCAGAGGACGATTATTTTGGGGGAACCTTACATACTATGAGGGAGAATTTCCACTGGGAGAGCCAGAATTTTTCAGAATCTAAAAAGAGGTTCAGGGATTTCCTTTTATTTCAACAGAAGCCACTAGCCATCCCACCTGTTAGACATTGTAGATTATGTGTTTTCGGAGTCTAGTCTTACCCCTGACTCCTTACCTCCAGCTCCTGTAAAGCCTGACAGGTATTACAGCGTTCCTGACTCTCATAAATTCCTTTTTAAAACCCTGCTGCAGACCCAGAAACTATTTCACAGGGTCCCAAAGGAGTTGATGCTTCCGCTGCAAAAAAACCCTACCCCCTCTGACAGATTCAAGGGCACTGGATAGATGGGGAAAAAAGGTTTACACATCTGCTACCTTGGCTATAAAGGCCTTAAACTGTCAGTTTCATATGCTCAAATATCAGCAGCGTCTCATGGCATTGCTTAAACAGAAAATGTTAAACTCTGAATGTGCAGAAAAAAAGGAAATGCAGAATTTATTGCATGCAGCTGAAAAAGTTGGAAAGCATACTTTGCAATGTGGTTTTGATTCTCTGGAGGCCTCCTGCAGGGCCGCAGTTACAGGTTCTGTAATTAGGAGGCACGCTTGGATAAAGGAACAAAATCTGCCTGATCATGTTAGTTAAATTATTAGATGCACATTTACAGCATGATGCTTTGTTTGGTGTTAAGGCAGAAGAAGTGTTAAAGAAAATGGAAGACAAAGCTAAATCTATGCAAACTGTCAAAGATTTTTTTACAAGTACAGCCACCTAGGTTTTAGTAGACACTGGCCAACAAAGAATTGGTCCTTTCCTGTGTCAGACAGACCTCAAAGGGGCAGAGCCAGACGCCCTAGAGGCAGATCCCAGGTGCAAGGTTCACACCTGTCAAAGCAATGGGGGGCTTCTACCTCCAAAGTTAGAGAAGACAAATCACAACCATACAGGAAACGAGTTCCAATGACTCCCCCCTGCCTGCACCAAGCACTTATCTCCTGGCAGCACCCTTAGGGGGAAAATTAGCACTTTTTTTCTCAAAATTGGCACATTATAACCCAGGACAAATGGGTCCTAAATATCGTGTCACAAGGCTACAAGTTCCATTTTCATACCCTGCCAAAGGCAAACGGCTGGCCAGATCTGCCAAAAAATCAATGGGCAGAGGCACAAAAACAAGTCTCATCCCTCATGGACATGGGGGCCATTCAACAAGTACCAGAGCAAGAGCAGGGACAAAGATTTTACTCAAGACTGTTCTTGGTACCCAGAAAGGACAAGGCCTGGAGGCCAATACTGGACCTATCTATTTTGAATACATTCCTGGATATGCCAAAATTCAAGATGTTGACCTTGCAGCAGCTTCTGCCCATGCTGGGCAAGAACGCTTGGCTTGTGACTTTAGACCTAAAAGAGGCATGCCTGTATGTCCCAATCAGACAAATATGCAGAAGATACCTCAGATTCAAGGCTGGCTCAATGCATTATCAATTCTCTGCACTGCCCTTTGGCTTATCTACTGCACCCAGGGTCTTTACAAAGTGCCTGGCACCAGTAATTGCATTCTGCAGAAAAAGAGGAATGCAAATGTATCCTTTCTTGGACTGTCTAATTCAAGCAGAGAACAAGGACATTCTTCTACAGCATCTGCCGTTTGTGAAAAGACTTCTAACATGCATAGGGTACACAGTCAACGAAAAGAAATCAAAACTAGTACCCTCTCAAGAGATAATATTCCTGGGTGCAAGCTTAAATACAACTGCCCAGATGGCTTATCTCTCACCAGACAACCAAAGGCAACTGACTACCTATTTCAAAATGTTGGCAACAAAGGCCCAGTTATCTGCAAGAAAAAGTCTGCAGGCTTTGGGCTTCATGGCATCTTACTAATTCCATATGCAAGACTGCATATGAGGAAACTTCAGCGGTACCTAAAAAGTGTTTGGACTCAACATTGCCACAGCCTGGAAACTATGATCACTCTCATTCCCTGCCTGCAACAGGAGTTTCGATGGTGGGCAAAGGCTTGTCACCAAAACAAGGGACAGCCGTTCACATTACCCCCAGCCAGGCAGACACTAACAACGGATGCATCAGATTATGCCTGGAGGGCCCACATGGCAGGAAGATGCATTCAGGGCACATGGACCTCAAACCAAATGCATCTACATATCAATCAAAAAGAGATGCTAGCAGTTCAAAATGCCCTGACAGCCTTCAAGGACCTACTTCATCCAGGACAACTACTGATAAAGACAGACAACACCACGGTCATGTGGTATATAAACAAGCAGGGGGGCACGCATTCTTACCCCCTTTGCCCACTAGCCATGACTTTGAGAGACACAACATTGACTTACCAAGTACATCTGCAGGCACAATTCCTGCCAGGAAGGAAAAATACTCTAAGCAGAAACCTCATGGATCCCCACGAGCGGCACTTGGATCCACAAGTCTTCAGTATGATAACAAGGAAATGGGGATGCCCGGGCATAGATCTATTTGCCTCCCCTCACAACTACCAACTAAAAAGATTCTGCACAAGGATTTATCACAGACGAGCATGGAAAGTGGACGTCCTATCTTTCAGCTGGAAAAACCTATCAGTATATGCATTTCCTCCTGTGCCTCTCCTCCCCAAGGTACTCCTAAAGGTCAGACAGGAGAAGCCAAAGATAATGATTGCCCCAGACTGGCATCCCATACTAAGGAGCTTGTCTCAATGCCCTGCTTGGACCTTGCCTCAAATACCTCATCTACTGTCCCAGCAAAATGGTCAGATCCTGCACAGCCAACTCAGAACTTTAAACCTGACAGCATGGTGAATAATGTATTCATACAAAATACACCTCTCAGTAAAGCTGTGACGGATGTCGTTTTGGAAGCCAGAAGGCCTAGTACTAGAAAATCTTATGCTGGAAAACGGAAGAGATTCTCTGCTTGGAGCCAGACACAAGGAACTGATACAGCTCTGCCAGATATTCCTTAGATTTTGCAATACTTAACTGAGATGCTGGGCAAAGGCCTATCTTTTTCCTCTATTAAAATTCATGCCTCTGCCATTTCTGCTCATTGCAATGTAGAGCCACCAATCTTTTCTCATCCCTTATTAAAGCAGTACCTCAGAGGAGCCAAAAATTTAAGACCTCCAAGGAGATCACCAGTGCCTGCATGGGACCTCAACTGTGTCATGGAAAAGCTCACCCTGCCTCCTTTTGAGCCAGCTGCTACTGCTGATATGAAGTTTTTATCTTGGAAAACAGCTCTGCTCCTAGCAATAACTTCCGCAAGACTAGTTTCAGAGCTACAGGCACTCATGGCTGTGGAACCTTTTATCATTTTTTTATCCAGACAGGGTTGTAGATGAAGGTAAATTTTATATTGGTGCATGTAATTATACATATATAAATTTTGGTAACCCTTTTAGGGGGCACCTGACATCTGGGGCAAGAAAAACTAAAGAAAATGGCATCGGCTGCTTCTTTTATACCCTTGACGACCTGACATCAGGGAAGGGGCGACAGCAGCCAACGCAGGACCCATGATTTTGGAATTCAGGCCGACTGAGGGCAACCTGCCAGGCAGGATTACCCAAATGGTAATGACTGCAACAGTGAATACACTCTTAACATCTACATTTATGGTAAGTGTACACAACTGTACTTTTTATACCCCTGACGACCTGACGTCGTGGACGAAGGGACAGCATCTGACTGAGGGCTGCTGCACGCAGATAACCCAAATGTAATGACTGCAACAGTGAATACACTTAAACATCTACATTTATGGTAAGTGTACACAACTGTACTTTCCCCTTCAACATCCACAATTGACGTCTGCAGAGCCTCCAAGGACGTGCGAGAAGCCAAATCCATGTGGTCCTCCAAAATGGTCATGGCAAAGGAATCCAGCAGAACAACCGGATGAACCTACGGGCTTTTGCCAGCCTTGAGAGAGATGTCTGGGGGGAGGCAGTACAGCAGCGGTAGACAAGGAGGAGAGACTACAGAGAGCATCTTGGGGACAAATGTTTGGCAAAGCAAAGATGAAGCATGGTTGTGAGATGCACACAAGCAAAACGAACACTGCTCATGAGAGTTCTTATGGGGACTCTGTCTCCTTACTGACATTTTCTTTTTCTAGATGACATGTAAACTCAGAACCAAAAGGAAAAAAAACAAGATACGAAGAAAACCCCAACTGGGCACCTATCTGAAAATGGATTGGTAACAAACAAATGGAGCATTCAGTCCAATGATCGAAGATGGTATTCGGACTAGTGGCAAACAAGTTCTGAGATTTGCACATCTGTATGTCACCTTTAAGCCCTACGCCATGAGCGAGGAGCATACATGTGAAGTACGAAGTCCTTAAAAAAACCTAAGGCTTTGGTATACTGGCCGGACACTGGGCTACCCTTGGCAAGGAATCCCTTTATAAGGAATACTGAAACAGTGATATGGAAGGACATCAAGATAGACATAAAGCCTTCACAGTGGAAAATAAGATTTAATAAGCAAAAAGCTTGTTCACTGTTTTAGTTTGTGAGTGCATACAGGAGGCATCTGATTAAAGTAGTTGCATAAGCAAAATGCTGCTTAGTCCAAACTTGCCTGTACAGATGAATTTTACTGCTAAATACATAATGCATTTCTCGTCTTTATGCATTAAATATCACTTGTACAACTTTAGTAATCAGACACAAGGCCTTTGCAATGGAAGGTAACATCTGATAATCTAGAAATCTGTACTGTTTTTTTTTTTTTAATTTGATTATGCATGTACCCAAAGGGTATCACATTAAAGGCAGTTGCAAAAGCATAGTGCTTATTTAAGAAACATACAGCCTTCTCAGAGAAAAATATTATCCAATAAACAGAAATCTTACACTGTTTTTTAGTGTAATTATACATGCACACAAAAAACGCATTAAAACAGTTGCAAAAGCAGAATGCTGATTGGTGCATTTCATAGTGACCAAAAATCAAATGAAAGAATATATATTGGACAAGTAGAAATATATTAAATCAAATCAGGACTAAATGTTTTGATTATTCTCATTCTTTCTTTATTAAGAATGGATTCTCAGTGTATGTTTTACTCATACAAGAATTGTATACCACAGAGTCCGTGCCCACAAGCCTGAATGTTTCTCCTGAATGTATTAATGTTTGTTGAATGTGCTTCTCTCTTTTTTTTTTTTTTTTAATTTGTTTGTTTTTTTTTTTTTATTTTATTTTTTTTTTTTATATATATGTATACATCGAATAGAAATATGTTCCTTTAAGTTTCTTGTGATCTGGCTACCATAGAATGCTGCACAGTGGCAGTCACTCAAATAAGCCATAAACCTGGTATTGCAGGTGAGCAAAAGCATAATATAGAAGGGTGTCCTAGAATTTATAGTATTAAAAAGTCTGTTCTGCAAATATATTGACACATGGCAATTGCCACATTCTCTGTTACTTTAAGGATGCCAGTACTTCTGGGGTCACATGTAGCCTTGTGTTTGTTAAAATATTGAGCCAAGTTTTTGCCTCTTCTAAAACTAAATTTACAACTTGAGTCTGGGAATTTAGAGAGAGTTCTAGCCTACAACAAAATACAGTTGGTTATGAACTAGGTGGTTTTGGATCCATTAGTGGTCAGTCAGTCTGATCAAATCCGTGTTCTTTCAGTACATCTAGCTGAATATTGTAAGAGTATGTATGTACTGTATGTATTGTATGATTTATCTAGTCCACTGCTGTTTTAGTTTCCAGTAAATTTGAACAAAAGTAGTCCGTGTACAAACATATTAATCAGATCCCCGAGAAGAAAAAAAACTCTGGTAAAGAGTCCTCATTGCTGCATTTCTTTTAATTCACATAACTGTGGTTTGAGTTTTTTGAGTGACATGCCTGGGTGACAGCTGATGTAGTAAAGTATTTTTTGAGAAGGGCCTTCTGTATAAAGATGCAACCAAACTACCATCAAAAAGTTTGGTTACTTCAGTCTAAAAAAACCTCAGAATTGAACAATTCAGTCTTAAAATTAAAACTTGTACCAGATTGTTGTTGTTCAAGTATTGTCTTGAATGAAGTAGAAAATTTACCCCTGGGATCACTTCTGCAGCACTGCTCAATGGGCACAGGAAAATAATTTTCTTGGGTGGTGAAAGCCAGGGAACCTTTTTGGCTACGCTTATATAGGCCCCAGGGGCAATAGCCTAGATACCTACCTATGAATAATTTTAAATCCACTAAACTGCCCATTGAAACCAACAGTCTTCAAGATATCTGTGCCAATTATTCATAAATGATAAAACTTTTTTCTTAGCTTCATCTTATATAAGCAATACTTCATATAGCTCATAAATAGGTCAACCTGCATGGCTTGAGTGCTGTTTCCCCTTAACTGCAAAGCATTCCTTTTGATGATGATAAAAAGTTTTAGTAACTGCCAGTTCAGTTCAAGATAGCAAAAAAAAAGAAAAAAAATCCCTGAAGTCAAAGGTGTGAAGATCAGATGTTTCCAACCAATATCTTAAGGTTTTGGTAGCCCTTTATTATACAGAATGGGTATACATAAAGAATGAATGTCTAATGTGCATAAATACCAGTGGCCCTCCACTGCTGTCAGAAATAAAATTCAAAAACTGGGTACTGACGTGCAGTGTAACTTGGGCAAACAAAGATTTAAGGAATCTTTCCTAAAGCATAGGTAGTGGTACAGTTAATGATCCTCCACGCAAAACAAAGGGCCAACTTGGTGAATTCTCTGTTTTTATGAACCTTAGGCAATATAAAATCTGTGATAACAGAACTGTCAGTTGAGTATGTAAATTAACATAAAACCCTTCTGATCAGCACAGTACTGTAAGAATTTATCTGGTCTCGCATTTAAATTCTTTTGTGGGGTCCAAGGCTGTACATCACACACTTTTGTGTGAGTGAGGTGACCAAGTCTGAGTGTCTTACAACCTGCTATTGGTAACGCTTCTAATACCATATAACAGGCCCCACCTTTATCTGCTGAAATAATGACTGCACTTTTATCATTACCAAGTAGTAGCAAAGCTTATCTCGCTGCCATAATTATGTTGTTGGGTTTGGTTGTGTTATAAAATTCCCCATCCAAGTGTATTTCACCCATAACACAGTTCAAATTCTTTTAACAGTCTAATTATAAGAATGGTTAAAAGTTGACTTTTTTTTAAAAAGAAAAGGTGCAATATTCATAATTGCGTGTTCTTCATGCCGTACTTCAAATTTAAGTCAAAAAATTCCTTCAGTCATTGAAGTCTGTTCTGAAACAGCATTGGAGAGTGCAAAATTTAAATCCTTATTCAAACGTTTCATATATTATAAAACATGTAAGTTTACTATCAAAATCTCGCCACACACTTGTATGATTACTTACCCAACTTTAAATATCTCAAAATCCAAATGCAGAATGATCACATAACTGAAAGTGGTAATTTAGGAAAGTTGACAACTCAGGAATGCCTACTTTACCGAAACTACCTGGACTTCCAGTTATGTCCTATGAATGTTTTGCAGGGGGGCAAGATCCCCTGCACCCCCCACACCCCCTGTTACTTGTATATGCAAATTCCAAGATCACATTACAGTGAAGGAAAGGGTAAATTTCCTGATCCCCTACTATACTGCGATCTCCATTCAGAATGAATCCACAACAGCAAATGCTCGTGTGCATTCGCTCTTGTTGGTTCAAGCATTTAAAAATCGACATTGACACTTTGAAAGAGTGAGTTTTGACCTTCCAAGTTTGCGTAACTATTTTCCAACATTTTGATGGCAAACCAACATACAATACACCCCAAAGAGAGATGTTTGGAGATGCAAATATGTGCATACAGAAAAACATCAATGCCAAGAATGTAGCAGCAAACAGTGTTTTATTTTACTTTTCAAGATTTATGTATTTGTTATGCTGATTAGTTTTCATCCAGAATGTTTCTAAAAATGATTACTGGGATGATGAAGATTGTTGTATACTGTTTCTGCTCTTCCCGTCATGCGTTATTTACTTGCTGTTCTGAATTTGCTGTGTTATTTTTATGAGAGTTGTTTTTTCAACTATGTTTATTGTCATGATGATGATAGTTGTGTATAAACAGCTGAATCCATGCAAAATTGTGTAATCTTATTCAGATGGATTGTGTGTTTCTTCCAGATACACCATAAACACTAGAGGATGAGTATTTCCTATCGGCTCTTTATACCTTTCTGATGGAAGTTATGTTCTTTCTTGAATCTACTTGTGTGTTTTGACAATATTTCCTATATTTAGAGCTGCAGCAATGCACCCAACTCTTATCTGCTTAATATTTACATCCACAACTGTTAACTGTGCAGCTTTATGTACCACATATTAATGTATAGTAGGTGTTCTAATTGTTTCTGCTCTGCAACTATGAGTTTGGCTGTGTTAATATTCTTCCTGGTTTTTCTGTCCACTGGATGGGAACACAGACCGTGGTTTTGGACAAATCTTATATCGCCAGACCCTTTACATCAAGCTTTTCTCAGACTTAAAGTGGGCCAGTCAAGCGATCTAAAGTGATCCTCAAGAAGTAGGTCCCTGCCCTGGCACAACCCTGAGCACTGGCTACCAAGCAAATGGAAGCACAGGCCCAGCATTTCACACTGGCGATGACAAGCATGTCGGTGACAATTTCCTTGTTGGAGTCCCTACAGAGACACCTAGTGGCTGTTTAGCAAAGACTATGACCTTCCCCCAGCCTCCTTTCCTCAGGTCTTTCATCATAAGAAAGTAGTACAAGATGCTGTGTAGTAAGACTCGGATTCCAGTAGCTAGTTCTCCCATTCTGTCTGCTAAGAGGTACCAGCAGAGTTTATCAGAGTCTCATTTAGTGTTTTTTTTGTCTGCCTGTAGCATCTTAAGACATCTCTGCCAGTCAGATACTGAAACTTGATGCTGAAGCCCCAGTCCCAGTGTCATTCTTGCACTCCTACCAGGCCAGTATCACTGCCGCAAAACCAGTGTACAGCATCAGGATGCCTGGCTTTGTATCTGGCACAAATAGGATACATGTGAACAATGTATGATGTGCTTTATCTCCCAAGTTCTGTTCATACAGTTCAGATGCCTAGACTTTTGCTTCTTGTGGAAACATTCCTGTGATGCTTAAATCAGTGAAGCCTTCAGAGAGTTCATGTTCAAGTAGTAAGCCAGAGCCTGCTGTTGAAAAGGTGCTGGTGTATTCCCTTCTGTTTGAGAGGGAGACAGCATGAAACACTGCAATAAGCACCAGAGACTCAACCTTGTCACTGCAGATGGAGTGAGAAGCTTCTTGCTTATGTTGCTGCCAGGATATTGATATTGACAGCAGTTGAAACTGCTCAGAACATGGGACCAGTATGAGGTTAATTCACAAAGTTCAGGCCTTTACAGGAGCACTGTCAAAAAGTGAAACAATCAAGGGCAGACATTGGTCACACACTCTTAGCAGTAAATTAATTCTTGAGATTGGCTCCCAGTACCCTTGTTGTATCCTCAGTCAGGTAGAGAGGGTTAAGTTTTACACCTCTTCTCTGTTTTAGTGACCATGATAGTTTATGAATAGATGTGATGATCCTCCTCCTCCTCATCTTTGTCCCAAGCTGAATGATTACAGATCATATGTTATTCATCCTAGCATGATCTCCTGGTTGAGCTCACCAAGGCAATATGGAATCCAGAGACCACAATATTCTACCACCTGAATTCCCCTTTGCCATACTATGGCTTGTATTCGAATGTTTTCATCTGTTAAAGTCTCAGACTTCTGTAATTGATCAGAAGCCCTTAAAGCTTTCAATTCTCCTTGAGCTGAGGACCAAATTGTTCAGGACCCTGTCTACAGTGTCCCTCATGGGAAACCATGTGGTTTCTTTCAGTTGTGACTGTGATGACACTTTGTCCATGTCAGCTGGCTCCACTGTGTGTCCCAGTCTGGGAGTGGGAAGGTTTGCCTTCTGCCTTCTTAAGGCCTGATGGATAAAATTACAGGCCTTCACCATTGAGGGAGGGAGGGCTTTTATGAACACTCCAGCTCATTTCTTTTCTTCTGGACCTACCCAGCCTGCCAAGAAGAAGAATGTCCCTTGCAAATTGGCAGAAGCTGTCAAATGTTGAAACTGTTGTCTCCTCCTCCTCCTACTCTGGTGCCAACGAAATAACACCAAAGTACGTTTTCACCAGTCTGACTGTTGCAGATGTCCTTCAAGAATGCAACTGCAGTCCTGACATATGGGTTGTCCTGCCTCAGGCAGCCCTTCGGTCGGCCGGATTCCAAAGTCTGGGTCCGGCGTCGGCTGATGTCACCTCCTCCCCGACGTCAGAGCGGCTGGGGTATAAAGGCATCCGCCGACGCCATCTTCTTCAGTCTTTCTTGCCGCGCGGTGCCCGAAGCAGAAGCAGTTCGCAAGTGCCGGTCGGTCAGCTCCTGTGTTTTCAGTTACCGAAGTCATCAAAAAGCTAAGTACCCCGTTGGGGAACATTTTTCTTGCCTCAGCCGATGTCAGAAAAAATTGAAAAGGTTAATAATTGTTTGTCTTGTAGTAAACAAATACCTCATAAGGACTTCCATTCTTACTGCCTTCCCTGCCTGGGCCCAGACCACGACGTCTCGGCCTGTGCTGCCTGTGCTTGCTTTAATAAGCGCACACTTTGCCGAAGACTTTTTTGGCGAAAATTACGCTTGTATCATGCCGTCGGAAAAACCGACAGCACATATTTCCAAAAAACGTAAGGACCGGGACCGACATCCTCGGCCTGCGTCGTCCACCGATACCATGCCTAAGCCTTCCGCGAGTGCATCGGTCTCTTCGGAAGCGGTAATTCAACCGCTCCAGGCCGACGACACCGCTTTACTGCGTACTTCGGTCCCGGAGGTTTCCCCGGTGCCGGTTGTTGATTTTCCTCCCAAAACCGAAGCTCAAGATTTACCTGACACCATACCAGTGGATAAAGTTACTCCTGCACGTGGGGCAGCTAGGCCTCCGGTCTCCATGTCCATCAAGGCCTACACACGTGCTAAGGCTGCCAGCCAGGCTAAGGCCCATCCTCCTAAATCTTTTTCCCAGGGCCCCTCTTCTGATAAACAGATCATGACGCTAGCTGCAGATCTAATCTCTCTAATCAGAGGTTCTCAGTCGCATCCAGACAGAGGTTCTCAGCCGCATGCAGATAAAAGGCCTAGGACTGAGCAGACAGATACCCTCTCTTCAGATGAAGCCTCTAGGGATTCAGAGCACTCAGATACCGAGGAAGAATCCTTCCAGGCCTTCGAGGACTCTGATGCTGAGGAATCAATTCCTTCTGCCTCTCCTCCAGAGGATATTTCTTTCGGAGAAGTTCTCCACTCCATGAGAGAACATTTTCAGTGGCAGGGTCAGGAATTCTCTGACTCCAGGAAAAGGCTACGTACCTTCCTTAAGTTACCCCAGCACAGACCATTAGCTATTCCTCCAGTGTTGGATGTCTTGGATGATGTATACTCAGACTCCAGTGCTTCCCGTGATTCTCTCCCTCCTGCTCCTGTCAAGCCAGACAGATATTACAGGGTTCCTGAAACTCATAAGCATCTCTTTAAGGCCCACTCTGTGGATCTAGAAACTATTTCTCAGGGGCCCAAAGGAGTGGCTACTTGGCCAAAAACCCTTTGCCCGCGGACAGGGAATCTAGGTCCCTGGAGAGATGGGGCAAAAAAGTTTATACCTCTTCCACCCTTGCCATGAGGTCACTTAACTGTCTTTTTCATATGTTTCAGTACCAGGACTACTTAATGGATGATTTGCAGAAAAAGTTAGCCTCTCCTGAGCCTATAGATAGAAAGGCATTGCAGGATTTGGTTCATAACACTCAGCAGGTTAGCAATCATTTTCTTCAGTGTGGTTATGATGCATTGGAAGCTTCATGTAGGGCAGCTATGACAGGGGCCGTTCAACGTAGACATGCTTGGTTGAAAGAACAGCCATTGCCAGACCATGTTAAAGTAAAGCTCCTAGATGCACCTCTGGAAAGAAAGAAGCTTTTTGGTGCTAATGCACAGGATGTGTTGAAGTCTATTGAGGAAATGGCTAAATCAGTACAGACAGTCAAGGATTTCCTCCAGGTTCAGCCACCCAGATTCAGCAGGAATTGGCCTTCAAAGAATTGGTCCTTTCCAGACACTGACAAGTTTCAAAGGGGAAAAAACAGGTGTGCTCGAGGTAGAGGGCAATACCGAGGCTCCTACAGGGGCCGCCAATGGCAACCACCAAATCAGAGCAGTGGCGCAGGTAGTTCTGCTGCACCACAGGGACAATCACAATGACATGACTTTCACACCGCCGACCAAGGCTCAAAGAGAAGCACCTCTAGGCGGAAAATTATCCTTATTCTCAAAGAACTGGCACATTTTAACCAAGGACAAATGGATTCTGGACATAGTAGACAAAGGTTACAGGTTCCACTTCCATACCTTACCAACGAGACAAGGCATGCCAAACCTGCCACAAAATCAAAGGGCAGAGGCACTCATACAAGTTTCAAAGCTGTTACAAATAAAAGCAATAGAAAAGGTTCCTCCTCAGGAACAAGGCCAGGGATTGTATTCAAGACTGTTCCTTGTTCCAAGAAAAGAAAAGCAATGGAGACCTATACTGGACTTGTCCGCTCTAAACACTTTTCTCATTGTGCCAAAATTCAAAATGCTGACGTTACAGCAGCTCCTTCCCATGCTGGGCAAGGGGTCTTGGCTGGACCTCAAGGAGGCATACCTGCATGTCCCAATCAGACACCGTTGCAGAAGATACCTCAGATTTCTTGCAGGGTCAGAGCATTATCAATTCTCAGCATTGCCGTTTGGCTTATCTACTGCGCCCAGAGTATTCACGAAATGCCTGGCATCAGTAGTTTGCACGTTGCAGGCTCCAGGGGATTCAAATATACTTTTACCCGGACAACTGCCTTATACAAGCAGACAGCAAACAAACCTTGATAAGAAACTTGGACTATGTCATTCAGTTACTACAGGCTTTGGGATACACAGTCAACATTCAAAAATCAAGACTACTGCCATCCCAACAAATTATTTTTCTAGGAGCCAAACTGGACACACAATCACAAATGGCTTTCCTCACAGAGGAGAAACAAGAACATTTACCAGATTACTTCAAAAGCCTAGCAAAGCTCACCCAGCTGACCGCAAGGAAAATCCTGCAGGCCGTGGGGTTCATGGCATCTTGCATTCTTCTGATCCCTCTGGCAAGACTACACATGAGAAAGCTACAATGGTACCTAAAAAGCTTATGGTCTCAACACAGCCACAATCTAGAAGATGTAATACCACTCATTCCATGCCTACAAAGGGAATTTTTGTGGTGGGCTCAAGCAAGTCATTTAAACAAAGGCATGTCTTTCAACAAACCTCTAGCAAGTCAAACCATTACAACAGACGCCTCAGATCATGGATGGGGGGCGCACATGGAGGGCAGATGCATTCAAGGGCAATGGACTCCCAGGGAAATGCATCTGCACATAAATCAAAAAGAGATGTTGGCAGTGATACATGCAATCGAGGCCTTCGGGAATCCCTTCAACAAGGTCATCTGCTAATAAGGACAGACAACACCACTGTCATGTGGCATATAAACAAACAGGGAGGCACTCATTCTTATCCCCTCTGCAGACTAACAATGACTCTCTGGGAAAAGTCCCTGAAACTGAACATCCACTTGCAATCCCAGTTTGTTCCAGGCAAGGACAATGATGTCCTTCAAGGATGCATCTGCAGTCATCACATATGGGTTGTCCTGCCTCAGGCAGCCCTTCAGTCGGCTGGATTCCAAAGTCTGGGTCCGGCGTCGGCTGATGTCGCCCTTTCCCCGACGTCACAGCGCCTGGGGTATAAAAGCGTCAGCCGACACCATCTTCCTCTGTCTTGCCGCGTGGTGCCCGAAGCAGAAGCAGTTCGCAAGTGCCGGTCGGCCAGCTCCTGTAAATTCGCTATCCGAAAACTTCAAAAGCTAAGTACCCCGTTGGGGACTCTTTCTTGCCTCAGCCGATGTCAGAAAAAGTTAATTGTTTAACTTGTGGGAAACCAATACCTCATAAGGATTTCCACTCTTACGGTCTACCCTGCTTAGGCCCAGACCACGACGTCTCTGTCTGTTCAGCCTGCGCTTCCTTCAACCGAAGCACTCTTAGACGTCGGTCGGAGTTCACAGAAGAGTTTTTTGGGTATAGTTTTGCTTGCAAAATGCCGTCGGAAACCCCAACATCACATTTAATTAAGAAACGGAAAGACAAGGACTGACACACGCGGGCCACAGTTTCGGCTGAAACCACGGCTAGGCCTACCGCGAGTGTCTCGGTCTCGGCTGATACCGAGCCCTTGGAACTTCCGAACCCTGAAATAATTCAAGCGACAGCCTCGGCCCCGGAGGCTCCTACCGAGTCGGTTACAGAATTGCCTTCCGAAACTGGTGTATTGGAATCTTCCGACACCATCCCTTTAGACAAAGCTACACCAGCACGTGGTGCAGCCAGGCCTCCTGCATCCATGTCTATTAAGGCCTTCACCAGGGCTAAAGCTGCAAAACACACTAAAGCCATGCCTCCCAGAGTTACTCCTCAGGGACCTTCTAGTTCACAGATTCTAACTTTAGCAGAGGACCTTATCTCCTTAATTAGGGGCTCTCAGCCTCATCCGGACAGGGGCTCCCAACCCCCTCTAGACAAAAGACCCAGGATGGATCTTCCTGATCCCCTTTCCCCAGAGGAGGCCTCTGTTGGCTCGGATCATTCAGATTACCAGGAGGAGGCTTATTCGGCCTACGAGGATTCGGATGCAGAGGAATCTATTCCCTCGGCCTCCCCTCCTGAAGAGCTTTCCTTTGGGGAGACCCTTCACACTATGAGAGAGCATTTCAAATGGCAGGGCCAGGAATATTCTGATTCCAGGAAAAGACTAAGAACTTTTCATTTACCTCAGCATAGACCTTTGGCTATTCCTCCTGTTTTAAATGTGATTGATGTATATTCTGACTCCTATGACCCCTGACACTCCACTCTGCTTCCGGCCCCTGTTAACCCCGATAGGTATTACAGGGTCCCAGACGCACAATTTTCTTTATAAGGCCCACTCTGCTGACCCTGAAACTATTTCGCAGGGCCCTAAAGGGGTTGCTGCTGTTACTACTAAAAACCCACTCCCCTCTGCAAAGGAGTCCAGGGCATTAGAGAGATGGGGTAAAAAAGTGTATACTTCTGCCACTCTTGCTGTGAGGGCATTAAATTGTCAATTTCACATGATACAGTATCAAGAGTATTTGTTAGAAGAAATGTATAAGAAATTGTCGTCTTCTGAACCCCTTGACCGTAAATCCCTTCAGGATCTGGTACATAACTCCCAGCAGGTTAGCAACCACTTCTTGCAGTGTGGTTATGATGCATTGGAAGCTTCATGTAGGTCAGCAATGACAGGTGGTGTCATACGCAGGCATGCTTGGCTAAAGGAACAATCTCTGCCAGAACATGTTAAAGCTAAGCTTTTGGATGCCCAACTGGAAAAGCAAAAGTTATTTGGTTCCACTGCTCAAGACGTCCTAAAGAAATTTGAGGAAAAGGCAAAATCTGTACAAACAGTAAAGGATTTTCTTCAAGTCCAGCCGCCTTGATTCAGCAGAAACTGGCCTTCCAAGAATTGGTCCTTTCCGGACACAGAAAGATTTCAAAGGGGCAGGAACAGGCGTGCCAGAGGTAGAGGGCAAGCTAGGGGCTCCTACAGAGGCAGTCAATGGCAACCTCCAATCCAGACAGGCAGTTCAGGACCTGCAACTGCTGCACAAGGACAAACTCAATGACTTTGCTTGGACTCCGCCAACCAGGGCTCAATTAGAAGCACCTTTGGGCGGAAAGCTTGCTTTATTCTCAAGCAATTGGCACAACATTACAAGAGGTAAATGGACACTCCAAATAATAGAAAGGGGATACAGGTTCAATTTCCACACATTGCCAAAAAGAAAAGGCATGCCAGGTCTGCCACCAAATCAAAGGGCAGAGGCTTTGAAACAAATCTCAAACTTACTACAAATGAAAGCCATAGAAAAAGTTCCTATTTCAGAACAAGGACAAGGATTTTACTCCAGGCTATTCCTTGTTCCAAGAAAAGAGCATCAATGGAGACCAATTCTCGACTTGTCCGTACTGAATACTTATCTCGTTGTGCCAAAATTCAAAATGCTGACTCTACAGCAACTCCTTCCCATGCTGGGCAAGGGGTCTTGGCTGGTTACTCTAGACCTCAAGGAGGCATACCTGCATGTCCCTATCAGACAAAGTTGCAGAAGACACCTCAGATTTCTTGCAGGGTCAGAGCATTATCAATTCTCAGCATTGCCCTTTGGCTTATCTACTGCGCCCAGAGTATTCACGAAATGCCTGGCATCAGTAATAGCACACTGCAGACTCCAGGGGATTCAAATCTACCCATATCTGGACGACTGCTTTATACAAGCGGACAACCAACAAACTTTGATAACGGACTTAAATTATGCCATCAATCTTCTACAGGCCTTGGGATATACAGTCAACATGCACAAATCAAGACTTGTTCCATCCCAAAGAATAACCTTTCTGGGTGCGGATCTAGACACAACCACCCAAATGGCCTATCTCACAGAAGAAAAACCAAGTCAACTACCAGATTACTTCAAGAATCTGACAAGACAAACCCAGCTGACTGCAAGGAAAATCCTGCAGGCCCTGGGTTACATGGCATCATGTATTCTTTTGATTCCACAAGCAAGGCTACATATGAGAAAGCTACAGTGGTACCTAAGGAGTTTATGGACTCAGCACAGTCACAGTTTGGAAACTTTAATCCCACTCATTACATGCCTTCACAAGGAATTTCTGTGCTGGGCTCAGGCCAGCCAGTCCAACAGAGGGTTGCCCTTCACAAAGCCAAAAACCTCCCAAACGATTACAACAGATGCTTCAGACCTAGGGTGAGGAGCACACATGGAGGGCAGAGGTATCCAAGGACAGTGGTCACGAAAGGAGCTACGCATGCATATAAATCAAAAAGAAATGCTAGCAGTGATACATGCAATCGAGGCCTTCAAACTCTTTCTGCATCATGGCCATCTACTAATAAGGACGGACAACACCACAGTTATGTGGTACATAAACAAGCAAGGAGGTACCCATTCGTACCCTCTCTGCAGACTGGCAATGAATCTATGGGATCTTTCCTTGAAACTCAATATACAGCTACAAGCTCAGTTTGTGCCAGGGAAGGACAATACACTGGCGGACAGCTTAAGCAGAAATATCATGGATGCACACGAATGGATGCTGCACCCAGACATTTTTCAACAGAATACAATCTTGGGAGAGCCCGGACATACATCTATTTGCATCCCCCCCTCAATCATCAACTGAAGAAATTCTGCTCAAGGACATACCACCCACAAGCGTGGAAAGTGGACGCCCTCTCTTTCAGCTGGAGAAATCTGACATTGTATGCATTCCCTCCTATTCCATTAATGACCAAGGTGTTACTGAAGATCAGGGCAGAACAGCCAAAAGTAATTCTGATAGCTCCAGACTGGCCAAGACAGCACTGGTACCCACTGCTAAGGAGCATGTCACGTACGAAACCATGGCCCCTACCTCTATGGCCACTTCTACTGACACAGCACAGATACAAAACTCTACATTCCAACCTGAAAACATTGCAATTAACAGTGTGGAGAATACCTTGACTCTTTCTCAGGATAACCTATCCCAGAGAGTGAAGAATATCATTATGGAAGCTCGCCGCCCTTCCACAAGGAAGGCATATTCAGCAAAATGGAAACGATTTCTCATCTGGAACACCACAAAGGGCCTAGATGCGACAATGATGAACATGGCACACATCCTGGAATATTTGGCAGAAATGTTCCACAGTGGGCTCTCTTACTCTTCTATTAAGATTCATGCTTCAGCAATTTCAGCAGCGTACAATACTGATCCACCTGTCTTTTCTCATCCTCTCCTAAGACAGTTTCTAAGAGGAATTAAAAACATCAAACCTCCTAGGAAACCACCTCTACCTGCTTGGGACCTTAACTACGTGTTGGAAAAACTAACACTGCCTCCATTTGAACCAGCAGCATCTGCAGATCTACAGTACCTTTCATGGAAGACTGCTTTCCTTTTGGCAATAACCTCAGCAAGAAGGGTTTTGGAATTGCAGGCCCTGATGGCAGTTCAGCCATTTATTATTTTTCACCAGGACAGAGTTTCTTTAAGAACTAATCGTACTTTTATGCCAAAGGTGGTATCCAGGGTTTCATTGAATCAAGCCATTCACTTGCCTACCTTCTTCCCAAATCCACAAAACAAATGGGAGAAACTGCTGCAAACCCTGGACATTCACAGACAGTTGCGCTACTACTTGGACAGAACTAAAGGTTTCAGAAAAACTGACCAGCTGCTGGTACTCAAGGAAAAGCATTTCCAAACAGACAATTTCAAAATGGATAGGAAATTGCATCCGCTTTTGTTACTCATTTCATGGAAAGACTGTACCAGCTAACATTAGACCTCATTCTACGAGAGCCACAGCCACCTCCACAGCCTTCTTAAGAGGGTCTGGCTGCAAAAGACATTTTAGAAGCTGCCACATGGAGCTCCGTGCATACACTTGCCAAGCATTACAATTTACCTTTATATTCCAGATCCAGAGCAGGATTTGCTACGGTTGTCCTGCAGGGTATCTTACCTACACCATCCTTTTCCTAGTACCTCCACCCCCAGATTGGCTATGGTATTCTACCCATCTGTGATGACTGCAGATGCATCCTTGAAGGACATAGTACAGTTTTGTACCTACCATAAATGTAGATGTCCGATGGGTATACATCTGCAGTCAGGTTTACTCTCCCTCCTTCCCCTCTGTGGTATTCCTAGGGTGCTTACCTCTCTCTTAGCTAGCTGGGGGGATCTATTATGGTGTATTTGTTTTTATATATATATATATTTTTGCAAATGTTTGGATTTTTTATTGCATTTTTCCAAATTTAGCCTTCCTAGAGGGCACCTGGCATCTGGGGCAAGAAAAACTGAGGAAGATGGCGTTGGTTGACTCTTTTATACCCCAGGCGCTGTGACGTCGGGGAAAGGGCGACATCAGCCGACGCCGGACCCAGACTTTGGAATCCGGCCGACCGAAGGGCTGCCTGAGGCAGGACAACCCATATGTGATGACTGCAGATGCATACCTATCGGACATCTACATTTATGGAAGGTACAAAACTGTACTTTCTGGCAGACAGGCTGAGCAGAAATTTCTTGGATCCGCACGAATGGATGCTACATCCACACATTTTCTCACAAATAACAAGTGCATGGGGAAGACCGGACATAGATCTCTTTGCTTCTCACCTCAATCATCACCTGGAGAAGTTCTGTTCAAGGACGCACCATCCTCTAGCCTGGAGAACGGATGCTCTCTCCTTCAGCTGGAATTCCCTAACAATTTATGCATTCCCTCCTCTACCATTACTGACCAAGGTGTTACTGAAGATCAAAGCAGAACAACCAAAAGGAATTTTGATGGCTCCAGACTGGCCAAGGCAGCATTGGTTTCCATTGCTACTGAGCATAACTCACACCAAACCGTGGCCCTTGCCTCAATGGCCTCTGCTTCTAACTCAGCACAATTACAGGACTGTTCATCAAAACCTGCAAACATTGCAGCTGACAGCTTGGAGGGTTCCATGACTTTTACCCATATCTCTCTTTCCGAAAAAGTTCAAGAAATCTTGCTGGAAGCGCGCAGACCTTCCATCAGAAAAAC
Organism: Protopterus annectens; assembly: GCF_019279795.1. Classification (NCBI taxonomy): domain Eukaryota; kingdom Metazoa; phylum Chordata; order Ceratodontiformes; family Protopteridae; genus Protopterus; species Protopterus annectens. The sequence continues at coordinate 264,674,987 of NC_056735.1, read as the reverse complement.
CTATTCAGCCAAGTGAAAGAGATTCATTATCTGGAATGCCAACAAAGGGTCAGGATGCATCAGTAATGAGCATACCACAGATATTAGAATACCTGACAGAAATGTTTCATAGTGGCCTCTCATATTCTTCCATAAAAATTCACGCTTCAGCAATCTCAGCAAAATACAACTGTGACCCACCTGTGTTTTCGCATCCCTTGGTAAGACAGTTTCTAAGAGGGATAAAGAATATCAAACCTCCTAGAAAACCACCAGTACCTGCATGGGACCTCAATTTTGTCTTGGAAAAAATAACTCTTCCTCCTTTTGAACCAGCAGCATCTTCAGAAATGCAATTTCTCTCATGGAAAACTGTTTTCCTGTTGGCAGTTACCTCAGCAAGAAGAGTCTCGGAGATACAGGCCCTCATGGCAGTACCTCCCTTTCTCATTTTTCATCAGGACAGAGTTTCTCTAAGAACCAATCCTTCATTCATGCCAAAAGTGATATCCAGGGTGTCTCTAAATCGAGCAATTCACCTGCCTACTTTCTTTCCCAATCCTCAAAATAAGGGGGAAAAGCTGCTGCACACTTTGGACATACACAGACAGTTGCGCTACTACTTGGACAGAACAAAGACCACCAGAAAGTCTGACCAACTATTTGTAGCCTATGCTGCTGGAGTGCAAGGAAAGGCAATCTCCAAACAAACAATTTCAAAATGGATTGGACACTGCATCAGATTCTGTTACTCTTTCCATGGAAAAGGTGTGCCAGCCAATATTAGGCCACACTCCACCAGAGCTATAGCCACATCCACAGCCTTTCTAAGAGGAGTGGCTACAAAGGACATTCTAGAGGCTGCTACATGGAGCTCCCTGCATACATTTACCAAACACTACAACCTGTCTTTATACTCCATATCCCGAGCAGGCTTTGCTTCGGCAGTCCTGCAGGGCATTTTAGCTACACCATCCCTTTCTTAGATCCTACCACCCCCAGCTTGGCTATGGTATTCAACCCATATGTCAGGACTGCAGTTGCATTCTTGAAGGACATAGTACAGTTTTGTACCTACCATAAATGTAGATGTCCGATAGATATGCAACTGCAGTCAGGTTTTCCCTCCCTCCTACCCCTCTGCAATTTTCCTTTTGGGTCCATTCCCCCTTTTCTCTATTAGCTGGGGATATCTGTTATGGTGTATCTGTTTATTACTGTTGTGCATGTCTGGAATTTTTTATCCATTCACCAAATTTAGCCTTCCTAGGAGGGCACCTGGCATCTGGGGCAAGAAACACTGAATAAAATGGCGTCGGCGGATGCCTTTATACCCCAGCCGCTCTGACGTCGGGGAGGAGGCGACATCAGCCGACGCCGGACCCAGACTTTGGAATCCAGCCGACCGAAGGGCTGCCTGAGGCAGGACAACCCATATGTCAGGACTGCAGTTGCATATCTATCGGACATCTACATTTATGGTATGTACAAAACTGTACTTTTTGCCTGTAGTTTATGGCTATCTTTGAGTGCTTTAGTTCTCTGAGTTTTCCCTGGCTTGCTGGGCCAACGCAAAGTACTTGTGGGGTGCTTAACTTGATCATAGTCAGCCATGTGCAAGATTTGTTGGACCTTTCTTGAGAAAGGGAGCTACTCTTAGGCCAAGTAAACTTCACAGAGTTCTTGGGATAGGCCCAGAGTCTGTTTCTCAGAGGGACCATAGAGGTCAATGGTTCTTTTGCCACATTTGTTCCAGATGTGGTAGAAGACTTGCATCCCATCCAGGGTCTCAATGACTTAAGTGAAAAACATTTGATACCTCAGATTCTGAATAGTTGGTCAGTAGGGGGTTATACCCCTTGCTTTCCCAGTTTAAATGAATGATGTTCACAGGGTACAACAGATGCCTTTTGCACATTGTCATCTCATGTTCAAACTGGAGTTTCCATCCATTTGCTTTAGGTGGGCACCACTTTCAGCATAAAGTACTGCTGCTTGGTACTTCTCTGTAGCCTGTTTTTTACATCAAGGTGCTACCTATTTTGTCTGAGGCCTTACAAGGGACTAAAGTCTTTGTATTTCAATACCTGGATAACTGGTCTGTGGTAAACCTGTCAAGGAACATCTTGTAATCCCTGGAATGAGTATTCCTGTGCCTGCAGTCTCTCTGAGTTATGTTAGCTGGGAAAACTCCTCTGTCTCTTGTCGTAGAGTATTGCCTTCACAGGCATGGAATTGGGTGCACTGTAGTGTTGTTTCTTGCCATTAAAAAATATGCAGAAGATGAAGAAACTCTGACCATCCCTCTTTGCACTCCTAAGGACAAGGTTATTGTAGTGATCTGTGTGGTAGCAGAGGCTGTGATATCACCATCTGCTCAAAGATCTTTCACACAGATCTCAAATCTCTGGAATGGTTGACAGTCTCCATCAATGGTGTATCTCTCTGTCCTGCATCCATAACTTTAAGAGAATTATGATAATGGAATCACTAATTCACTAATGGAGAGGAGAGCTTGTCTTGGAGCCTCTACCTTTCACAGGAGGTGGTCATTTCTGGATAAGAGGGGGCTTTTCATCATCCATTTGGAGCTGCTTATTGTCTCCTAGCCCTGAAAACCCAGGGAACGCTGCTTTTGTGCCCTTCCTCATGTGGTCCAATAAACAAACCATTGTATAATACCCAAGCAAGGAGAGAATGTGTGTTCTTAACCCTTGTGCAAAAAAATGATGGAAGACTGAAAGTGGGCAGTAGACAGAGATGTCACCTTAATAAACGGTCCTCACATCTTGGGTGAGGTGATTAACTTGACTACTTCCCATACTGTATTTCCATCCTTTCCTGGAACTTGAGGGGTCAGGAACTCTGACTTATTTAACAGAAGTGGGGCACTCTGCAGATATTGCTGCTTACCATTTTCCCCTGTGAGGAATGGTGTGCCGCCACCACCCTTTTTTTCCCCTCCTGTATGCATCCTGTGGCAGGAAACATTTCTTGTACACCTTCCCACCATTCTCCCTTCTGCACTGAATCTCAAAATTCAGAGGGAAAAAAGATGTATTCTGACAGTGATTACCTCGTCACATCTTGATAGTCAGGAATGGTGTGATTTTAGGTTGTCAGGTCTCTGGCAGTAAGAAAACCTTCCCAGGGCAAGGAAAGGAAGTCCTCAGTGGTTAGGGTGACAGCTGGCAGCTTGGCTTAGGGCTTTGCTGCTGCTGTAGATCCAGTGGGATCAGAGGATCTCTTGGATAAGGTACTCTTGGATGAAGGTACTGTGGTGATTACATCTGCCAGGAAGCTTTCCACCTGATAAGATATATTTTGGTAAGTGGAAAAAGGTCTTGCTTTACAGTTTGGGTGTCAGTTACTCCACAGTTGCTGGGCACATGCCAGACATTTTCAGCCATCATAATTTTTGTATATAGCAATATTGTGGCCCATTATTTAGTAATCAAGCAGTTTCTTAAAAAGGTTTTGAATGTCTACCATCTTTTGAATGACTTTTCACCTCTTTGAACCTGAACTTTATATGATTGATGATCTTGCTTGTCCCTCTTTCGGTACCGCTGTTTGGCTTTGAGGTTTGCTTCAAGGAAACTCCTTTTCTTGTCTGCCTCTACGTTTTTGCTTGTAAGATCTTGGAGATGTCCTTCAAGAATGCAACTGCAGTCATAACATATGGGTTGTCCTGCCTCAGGCAGCCCTCGGTCGGCCGAATTCCAAAGTCTGGGTCTGGCGTCGGCTGGTGTCGCCTCCTCTCCGACATCACAACGGCTGGAGTATAAAGGCATCGGCCGACGCCATCTTCAGTCTTTCTTGCCGCGCGGTGCCCAAAGCAGAAGCAGTTCGCAAGTGCCGGTCGGTCAACTCCTGAGTTTTCAGTACCGAAGTCATCTAAAAGCTAAGTACCCCGTTGGGGAACATTTATTCTTGCCTCAGCCGATGTCAGAACAAATTGAGAAAGTTAATAATGGTTTGTCTTGTGGTAAACAAATACCTCATAAGGACTTCCATTCTCTCTGCCTTCCTTGCCTGGGCCCAGACCACGACGTCTCGGCCTGTGCTGCCTGTGCTTGCTTTAATAAGCGCACTCTCAGGCGCCGGGCAGAATTCGCCGAGAACTTTTTCGGTGAATCTTTTGCGTATATCATGCCGTCGGATCAACCGACAACCCAATCTGCTAAAAAACGCAAGGACCGGGACCGACACCCTCGGCCCACGTCCACTACCGATGCTACTCCTAAACCCTCTGCTAGTGCTCCGGTCCCTTTGGAAGTGGTAAATCCACCGCTCCAGGCCGACGACACAGCGTTAACACGACCTTCGGTCTCAGAAATCTCTCCGGTGCCGGTTGTTGATTTTCCTCTGGAAACCGAAGTTCTGGATCTACCCGACACCATTTCTGTGGACAAGGTTACGCCTGCACGTGGGGCTGCTAGGCCCCCTGTATCCATGTCCATCAAGGCCTTTGCACGTGCTAAGGCCGCCAGTCAGGCCAAGGCCCATCCTAAGCCTGCTACCCAGGCCCCTTCATCTGATAAGCAGATCATGTCTCTGGCTGCAGATCTTATTTCCCTTATCAGGGGGACTCAGCCTCATCCGGACAGGGGTTCTCAGTCACCTGCAGAGAAAAGGCCTAGAACTGAGCAGGCGGACGCCTCTGGGGATTCTGAGCATTCTGATACCCAAGAAGAATCCTTCCAGGCCTACGAGGACTCTGATGCTGAGGAATCAATTCCCTCTGCCTCCCCTCCAGAGGATTTCTCTTTTGGTGAAGTCCTGCATTCCATGAGGGAACATTTTCAATGGCAGGGTCAGGAATTCTCTGACTCCAGGAAAAGGCTTCGTACCTTCCTCAAGCTTCCCCAGCACAGACCTTTGGCTATTCCACCTGTTATGGATGTTTTGGATGATGTTTTCTCTGACTCTAGTGCTAACCCTGACTCTCTTCCTCCTGCTCCTGTCAAGCCGGACACCTTTTTAAGGCCCACTCTGTGGATCTAGAAACTATTTCACAGGGCCCCAAGGGAGTGGCTACCTCCTCTGCAAAAACCCTCTGCCAGCAGACAGAGAAGCAAGGTCCCTGGAGAGATGGGGTAAAAAAGTATATACCTCTACTACCGTAGCCATGAGGTCACTTAACTGCCTTTTCCACATGTTTCAGTACCAAGATTTTCTCCTGGATGATTTACAGAAAAAGTTAGCCTCTCCTGAGCCTATTGATAAAAAGGCATTGCAGGATCATATACATAACACTCAGCAGGTTAATAACCATTTTCTTCAGTGTGGTTATGATGCATTGGAAGCTTCATGTAGGGCAGCTATGACTGGGGCTGTGATACGTAGACATGCTTGGTTAAAGGATCAGTCTTTGCCTGACCATGTTAAAGTAAAGTTACTTGATTCACCTCTGGAAAAACAGAAGCTGTTTGGTGCTAATGCACAAGATGTACTGAAATCCATAGAGGAAAAAGCAAAGTCAGTACAGACAGTCAAGGATTTCCTTCAGGTTCAGCCACCCAGATTCAGCAGAAACTGGCCCTCAAAGAATTGGTCCTTCCCCGGCTCAGACAAGTTTCAAAGGGGAAAAAGCAGACGTGCCCGAGGTAGAGGGCAATACAGAGGATCTTACAGGGGCCGCCAATGGCAACCTCCAAATCAAAGAAGTGGCGCAGACAGTTCAACTGCACCACAAGGACAATCACAATGACTTGACTTTCGTACCGCCTACAAAGGTTCAAAGAGAAGCACCTTTGCCGGGAAAATTATCCTTATTCTCTCAAAACTGGCATATCTTAACCAAGGACAACTGGATTTTGGATTTGATAGACAAAGGTTACAGATTCCACTTCCACACATTACCAATAAGACAAGGCATGCCAAACCTGCCACATCATCAAAGGGCAGAGGCTCACTCAAGTTTCCAAGCTGTTAAGTATAAAAGCAATAGAAAGGGTTCCTCCTCAGGAGCAAGGCCAGGGATTTTATTCAAGGCTGTTCCTTGTTCCAAGAAAAGAATACAAATGGAGACCCATACTGGACTTGTCAACTCTAAACACTTTTCTCATGGTGCCAAAGTTCAAAATGCTGACGTTGCAGCAACTCCTTCCCATGCTGGGCAAGGGGTCTTGGCTGGTCACTCTGGACCTCAAGGAGGCATATCTGCATGTCCCAATCAGACAAAGCTGCAGAAGATACCTCAGATTTCTTGCAGGGACAGAGCATTATCAATTCTCAGCATTGCCCGTTTGGCTTATCTGCTGCGCCCAGAGTGTTCACGAAATGCCTGGCATCAGTAGTGGCACACTGCAGACTGCAGGGGATTCAAATATACCCCTACCTGAACGACTGCCTCATACAAGCAGACAACAAACAAACCTTAAAAGAAAATTTGGACTATGTCATACATCTACTGCAGGCCTTGGGATACACAGTCAACATTCAAAAGTCAAAACTACTGCCATCCCAACAGATTATCTTCCTAGGAGCCAAACTGGACACACAAAACCAAATGGTCTACCTCACAGAGGAAAAGCAGCAGCATTTACCAGAGTACTTCAAAGGCCTAGCAAAACTCTCCCAGCTGACTGCAAGGAAAATCCTGCAGGCCCTGGGGTTCATGGCATCTTGCATCCTTCTGATACCTTTGGAAAGACTTCATATGAGAAAGCTGCAATGGTATTTAAAAAACTTAGTCTCAACACAACCAAAGCCTAGAGGACATAATCCTACTTATTCCATGTCTGCAAAAGGAATTCCTATGGTGGGCTCAAGCCAGTCAGCAAAACAAAGGCATGTCTTTCAACAGACCTCAAGCAGGCCAAACGATTACAACAGACGCCTCAGACCATGGATGGGGGGCGCACATGGAGGGCAGATGCATTCAAGGTTTTTGGACGCCAAAGGAAAGGCATCTGCACATAAACCAAAAGGAGATGTTGGCAGTGATACATGCAATCAAAACTTTCGAAAAATCACTACAGCAAGGGCATTTGCTAATAAGGACAAACACCACTGTCATGTGGTACATAAACAAGCAGGGGGGCACCCATTCTTATCCCCTCTGCAGACTAACAATGCTTCTCTGGGAAAAATCTCTGAGCCTGAAGATACATTTACAATCCCAGTTTGTACCAGGCAAGGACAATGTACTGGCGGACCAGCTGAGCAGAAATTTTATGGATCCGCACGAATGGATGCTGCACCCTCACATTTTCTGTCAACTGACGAAGACATGGGGAAGACCGGACGTAGATCTCTTTGCTTCCCACTTAAATCATCACCTGGAAAAGTTCTGCACAAGGACTCACCATCCTCTAGCCTGGAAAACGGATGCTCTCTCCTTCAGCTGGAATTCTCTGAAAATTTATGCATTCCCTCCTCTGCCTCTGCTGACCAAGGTGATACTGAAGATCAAAGCAGAACGACCAACAGGCATCTTGATAGCTCCGGACTGGCCAAGGCAACACTGGTACCCATTGCTATTGACCATAACTCGGACCAAACCATGGCCTCTGACCCTATGGCCCTTGCTCTTAACACAACACAAATGCAGGACTGTACATCAAGACTTGAAAACATTACACCTGACAGCCTGGAGGCTACCATGATTTCTCCACCTAGCTCTCTTTCCAAATCAGTTCAAGAGATCTTGCTGGAAGCACGCAGACCTTCCACCAGAAAAACCTATCCAGCCAAGTGGAAGAGATTCAGCATCTGGAATGCCAACAGGGGTCAGGACACAACATTACCGAGTATACCTCGGATATTAGAATACTTGGCAGAACTATTTCATACTGGACTCTCATACTCTTCAATAAAGATTCATGCCTCAGCAATCTCAGCAAGATACAACTGTGACCCTCCAGTGTTTTCACATCCTTTGCTACGACAGTTTCTAAGAGGAATAAAGAATATCAAACCTCCCAGAAGACAGCCAGTACCTGCATGGGACCTCAATTATGTGTTGGAAAAATTAACTCTTCCTCCATTTGAACCAGCAGCAACTTCAGAAATTCAATTTCTTTCATGGAAGACTGTCTTTTTATTGGCAGTCACATCTGCAAGAAGAGTTTCGGAGATTCAGGCACTCATGGCAGTGCCTCCCTTCATCATTTTTCATCAAGACAGAGTTTCTCTAAGAACAAATCCTACATTCATGCCAAAAGTTATTTCCAGGGTGTCTCTAAATCAAGCTATTCACCTGCCTACATTCTTCCCCAATCCTCAAAACAAGGGGGAAAAACTACTGCATACTTTGGACATACACAAACAACTACGTTACTACTTGGACAGAACTAAGGCCACCAGAAAGTCTGACCAACTGTTCGTAGCCTATGCTGCTGGAATACAAGGAAAAGCAATCTCCAAACAAACAATTTCAAAATGGATTGGACATTGCATCAGATTCTGCTATTCATTCCATGGAAAAGGTGTGCCTGCCAATATTAGGCCACATTCCACCAGATCTTTAGCCACTTCCACAGCTTTCCTAAGAGGAGTGGCAACAAAGGACATTCTAGAGGCTGCTACATGGAGCTCCGTGCATACATTTACCAAGCACTACAACCTGCCTTTATACTCCAGATCCCGAGCAGGCTTTGCTTCGGCAGTCCTGCAGGGGATTTTAGCTACACCATCCTTATCATAGATCCATCCACCCCCAGCTTGGCTATGGTATTCAACCCATATGTTATGACTGCAGTTGCATTCTTGAAGGACATAGTACAGTTTTGTACCTACCATAAATGTAGATGTCCGATAGATATGCAACTGCAGTCGGATTTTCCCACCCTCCTACCCCTCTGTATCCTTCTTTTTGGGTCCCTACCCCTTATCCCATTAGCTGGGGGTATTTCCTATGGTGTATCTGTTTATTACTGTTGTGCATGTTTGGATTATTTTTATCCATTTACCAAATTTAGCCTTCCTAGGAGGGCACCTGGCATCTGGGGCAAGAAACACTGAAGAAGATGGCATTGGCCGATGCCTTTATACTCCAGCCGTTGTGACGTCGGAGAGGAGGCGACACCAGCCGACTCCGGACCCAGACTTTGGAATTCGGCCGACCGAGGGCTGCCTGAGGCAGGACAACCCATATGTTATGACTGCAGTTGCATATCTATCAGACATCTACATTTATGGTAGGTACAAAACTGTACTTTTCAGGCCACTATTTGCCACTGTGTGCAGTAAGTATGTAATTTTATAAAGATCTGGTGCCCATTAAGACTAGCCAACATTTCCTTCAAACAGTGGTATCAGATTGCCCTTAATGTAGTCTGTCAGTATTTCTGCTTTTTTTCTTCAGATAGAAATCAACAGAGAAAGAAGATGGTCCATACCTTTATGTCCTTTTTATAGGTTCTTAGGTAAGTACTAGGCTAGTTGCCCCTGTGGACCATTTTAAACCTAGCCAGTTTCCTTTGGTGAGAATAAACCCTACATCTGTTCTCTGTGAGGTAAACACTTTAAAACCATTATGCCAACCCCCTTCTTTTCATATGAGCTGCAAAACTGCATTGTGATTTTTTAAAATGCATCTATTATAGACATTTTTGGAGTGACAGATTATTTTGATCATTCCTTAACACTCTTTACCGGCCGTAACTGTAGGTATTGGACGATCTGTGATACCGCAGTACTTCAGAAGTTTGTATTTTTCCTCGTCTGTCTTCTGGCTACTTTAGCTCTTGGGAGTTTTACTGCTTGTAATTACCCAGTCATAGACCCACAGGGCCGCATCCCGTGTTAGGTGCAACAGGAAGACCCTATGTCATAGCTCATAAAATCAACTGCCATCTGTTTGTGATTTGTTGGCCCTTCTATTCAACAGTGGGTATTAGAATTCCTCCTAGGTTAGGAGAGCACAGTAGTCCTGTTTAGTATAATTTAGTTTTTCCTGATTTGCAGCATATGCTCTTGCTTAGAGACTAAGCTAATTATTTTAATATGGCATACAATGTCACATTGTGCACTACTATAGGGCATGTAGTCGTGTATGCATGGTCTTCTAAGAAAAAATAATGGAAAATGCAAGTGGAAGGATAGATAAACTCTGTAGCAGACCGGCCAAGGAGGGGCCCATCTGTAATCAAATGGTGCAGTCAGGATGCCTCACTTGTTTTTCTCTCCTTTTTTTCTCAAATGCATATAATTATCTTTGGCTGCCAAGCAGTGAGGATTCCTTTGCAGCTTGGAAAAGCTTCTTTATGGAAATTGTGCTGTTTTAAGATGAAGCCTTTGAATCAAAGTTTGTCCAGGGCATTTGTTTGAGTTGATAATACTCCAGTGTTTACTGCATCCTATTGAGTGAGATGTAGCAGCCTTGAAGTTGGTTATAGTTAAGACGAGATGCAGGAGCCTCCCCTGCATGGAGGGTTTAGAGGACAAAGCCCTTACAGAGAAAAAAAAAATTGATGCCATGTAGTGCAAGTTAGCTGTACTATTCATTGAAACTGCCCTCCTTGCATTGTCTGTCTTCATAAAACTGATGCATGTCCTTCATACATGCCTTCCTTAATTTATATCTTTTAGCTTCCTAAGTGATGTTTTAATTACTGATGATCCTGATTTTCAGGGACTAGAAAACCTATTCTGAATAAGTCTTAGATGTCTTAAATTTAAAACTGCTTGTGCCCATCTCAAACAGATTTGCATCTGGTTTTGAATTATGTGTTTGATCTAAGACTTTTCTTATTTTGTTAAAATCTGCTTTTCTGCCTTATTGCCTTGTCTTCCACACTAGCCTGTCTTCACTTGCTGGTGCAAAATTATTTTTGAAGTGTATTTTCCATCTTGGGCCCCATAAGAAGAATTTGACTCTGCCGTGGGGAATACAGTTTTTCTAAACTTACTCAGTTTTCCTTTGAACATGCTTTTTTGGCCACTCTGAAGGCTTTGATGGTAAAATGGCCTTGTTTATAGTCAGCACCTTTAGGGTAGACATGCCCATGAACTGGACGCTGTAATAATTATTTAGGCATAAGCTGTATTCTTTAAGGGTCAGAATATCATTGTCTGCAAGTTCATCCCTTATGCAAAGAATCACATCTATACCGCAGTTAATAAAAGATTTAGTTATAATTTTTTCCCCTTGGAATTCCATAATAAATTTCATGATTCTAGTGAAATAATTATGAATTATATGGACCCTCAGAGAACGTTTTGAGCCTGTATCTTCTGGGTTAAGTTTGGAAATCAGTTGGGATTACTTTTGCTTAAGCAGATTATTGATATTTGACTGTGGTAGACCTGCAAAAAAGACCTTTCCTGATAATATCAAAGCTTATTCTGCCAGGGAAGCACCTGAGTTTACATTTTTTATAAGTTTTTTTTCCTTTGGATATTTGCAAAACTGTGAGTTGGTTATCTGTTCATGACTTTACTAAATGTTTCAGGTGTAATTGATGAAATACATGTACTTGCAGAGGCTTTTTGTCCTTGCAGGTTTAGGTTTTGTTAAATGATATCAAGAGGACCTGCAGTACAGTTCTATGTGGTACACATTTGCTACATGATTAAGTTCCTTTCTCTTTCTTCAGTGTTAACCTCCCCTTTTTTCTCCTTTTTATGTTCTTTTAGTCTGTGTCCTTTTCGTCGTCGTGTTTTTGTATGATTGTGAAAATATTTCAAATATGGTAGTTAAAATGGAGTCTGTATTATATAAGCGAACGCATTGAATTGTGAACTCTATATAATCGACCCACAATCTCCGAAAACCCAAAATGTTGAACACACGGAAACGAGAAAGCTGGGCATCCCGAAAATGACCCGCTGATTCCCCCCCTAGGAAAAAATAGTTTTGTGCTTTCAGTATTTGTCATTTCGCGTAATATTTGACTTAACCAAGTTCGCAATTTATTGCATTCGCTAAAATAATAGGGACCCATTAAAACTATGCATGGCTTAATAAACGTTTTCTGACTAAGAGGAAGCAAAACAAAATTAGTTATTTTACAGGGGACACAGTATAATCTTGCTGTTAGTTATTCATTTGTAAATGTAGCAGGTTTAGAGCCACAACTTACTTAGGTGTCCAAGTCAGCAAAAATAGTTAGCTTCCCCCTATGTAGCTTAGTAAAACAGTTTGCCAAGAGAGGAAGTCACAAGATTAGTAGACTACTTCTTAATATGGAAAGGGTAATTGGGTCAAATCAGAGATTGTGAACTCATCCCTAGTGAAGCAGTGAGCACATAGCATAAACCACTGGTGGCCAGAATGAGCTGCAAGCAATAGTCAGAGAAGGTTCTAAGGTCAGTTAAGACCAGGCTTGAAGACCTGGACGTAGGTGAAGCAGAAGAAGGTTGGTGTCACATGTGAAGATAATACAAATCTCTGGTTAAGACAGATACACAAGGAAAGCTGGTGTGGAGTGCATAAAACCAGGAAGAAGATAAAAAGAAGTTGGAAGTAGTAAAGATGGACCAGGCTAAGAAGAACATGTCTAGCTAACAAAAAAGCTAAGAGGGCATTCACAATGGGAAAGAACAAAGCGTCAGAAAACCTGTACCACTTTCCGGAAAGTGACTCTGCAGATGGCACAAAGAAGCTTTTATTCAGGATGCAAGGCAACTGTGGAAAGGTAAAGAAGGGGGTCAGCAGACAACATTCATAAATTATGCTAACGATACCAGTCCAGTGGGAATGAGAACTTCAGGAAGCTTCTAAATGAAGAAAAGCACACAGAAGCTATACTGCTGCAACCACAGCCTCTGATGAAAGATGAGAGACCCCACCCTAGAAAAAAGCAAAAAGTGCACTAAGGAAAATGAAATTGGGGAAAATATCAGGTTCAGATAAGTCACGGCAAACGTCAAGACTGGTGAGAAATGGCTCCAAATAGTACTCACCATGGTACACAGACACACACACATACTAGATGATGGAAGAGTAAGTATTTTAGCACTGGTGTACAAAAACAAAGATAATTCACAATTGCAGACAAAGCAGAGGTATTGATTTTTTTGTAAGCTATTTTTATTGGTTTTAATACACAAGTATCAATTTTCACATTAAAATACAAAGTAGAAACTAAATAACTATATACAAAGGTGTCTACCAACTAACTAAAATTCCAGATATTCTTAGTCGTTATTAATGAGAGTGTAAGAAAAGGTTTCCATGTTACTAACATATTTACATCTGTTCATTTTGCAGTTCTTTAAGCTTTATCTAGATGATGTAGGATGTGGTAACTGTGGTTGTTCTTATCTTGATTGTTAAAAGTTCATAGTGACAAGACATTGGTTGCCATATTTATCAATTCTTTCATTGTTTGAGTTTGCTCATTTTTCCAGTTCTTGGTGATTGTTTTCTTTGCTATTGATAGAAGACTCCATAGAAGTGGGTAGTTTATTTTCTTTAAATAATCAGGTGTCTGTGTGTTGAACAAAATTAATGATTTGGTTGGTGTGGATTTATCATTAAAGATTGCAGGAAAAAACTTTAATTCATTAATTTTGTCCCAAAATGCTTTGATAATTTTACAGTCAACAAACATATGTTGCCAATCTGCTTTGTCACTTGTTTTACTTCTCCACTGCGTTTTTTCTTTTGTATTAATTCAGTTCTATGTGGTGTTACGAATATTTTATGCATGAATTTCCGTGTAAATCTCCAGTTTATAGAAGATGTAGTTTGCCTACAAGATGTCAATATATTTTTTGTCTTCCTTGCTAGGATCATAGTTATTTATAATTTTGAAATAGTCCCAATAGATTTTCATTAATATATTCTGCATTTTTGTTAGTTTTATATATTTTATATAGAAGTCCTTTTTCAGTTATTTACTGATTTACTAATGTTATTAAGTTTATGAACTTGGGGACATTATTTCTTGCTAATGGTAGCATTAAATTTATTTTGTTTTTTATTGAACATCTACAGTTTTGTATATCTAATCACATATCCTTATTCAATCTAATTCTGTATTCTGTGCTTTGTAATTTGCTTCCATCCATTAGTTGATACCAGTATAACAAGTTATTCTCTTTCAGTTTATGTATTGTTTTGAAATTAAAAGTATATAGATTTTGTGTATATGCTATTGAAAACAAGAACATCCATGCTTTATATCCTGGATTTTTGTAAATTAAATCTCTAAATACCTGTAACATTGTATTGATATGAGATATATGAAGAATTAATATTTCAGTTTTCTAGAATGTAATGTTTTAATATGCATAGAAAATTATTATTTATCTCAGTTTGCTGTGTGGAAACTATCCACTTTGATTCTATACATATGTTCACTTGAATTCTTTCCATTTTGCACTGTCATTTTTGTTTAAGCATAAGAAAACTGTTTTTATGATTGATATTGAGTATAACTCTATTTCTGGCATACCAATTTCACCTAAAGACCAATCTTTTATATGATGACGTAGTCCTAGTCTTGGTTTGGTAGGATAGCAGAAAAAATTTAAGTATTAAAGTGTTAAATTCTCTCATGTTTTTTCTAGATGGGGTAACAATAAGGATTGTATTAAGTGTAGAATTTTTAGAAGTATAACCATTTTTATTAAGGTGAGCCTTTCCTCCATTGTAAAAGTAAACTTATTCCATTTATTAATAAGTGTATTAATGATAACCAAGTTATTTTATATTTTCCTGTATTGTTTTTGTTTTCTTTTAGAATTATTATAAGATATATAATTTTACCGCCTTCCTCTACATATTTAGAAACTAAATCTCTCTTCTATATCAATAATATTTTCATTTGAGTAAGATTTTTATTTTGCTTTCATTGAAAGTAAATCCAGATTTTTTTCTGAAATTTCTTTACTGCATTAAATACTGCTTTAAGGGAATTTTTATCATTTACTGTCAAGAGACTATCATCTGCAGATAGTAATATTTTGGAATTTAATGTATTGTTTATCTGTATTCCTTTAATATCTATTCTCAATCTTATACTATTCGAGAAAGGCTCCATAATTAGAGTAGATAGAAGTGGAGAAAGGGGACAGCCCTGTTTAGTCCCCTTAGTAATTGGAATTGAATCTAATAACCAATTTTTACGTAGGCCACAGATTTATCATAAATTAAATTAATAAGTTGTGAAAAACAAGTTGAGAAACTGTATTCCTGTAGAACCAGTAATAAGTAATTCCAGTTTACAGTGTCAAAAGCACTATTTCTAAGCTTAGCAAGGTTAATCCCTTTTTATCTGCATAATCTGTAATGGATAATATTCTTTTAATATTGTATGCATTTCTGTTTATGAATCCAGTTTGCATCATTAATCAGGCATGGCAGTGCATTCCAGCAATATATATATCGCCATGAATACTTTATAATCTATATTTAAAAATGTGATTGATCTATACGAGGAACATTCTGCTGTATTTCTATCTGCCTTCAATATTGGGGGAATGTGTGTATTTCCAGGACGGTGGTACTTTTGTTAGATCTTTAACTGTTATAAAGACTTAATGTGTAGTAGTGCTTTTCCCAGTAATTTATATAATTCCATTATTATGCCATCATTACCAGGTGCTTTGTTTGGTTTTAGTTTCTTAATTTGATTTTTAATTTCAGCCAATTGTATGATTTCTTCTGATCACCCATCAACTATTTTCTCTAATATATATTTTTGAAAGTTTTAATTAATTCTTGGGAATCCATTATTAGGTAATGGTTGACTTTAGGGTTCTAAATATCTTTAAAAATTCATCTACATTGGTTACCTTTTTCTTACTTCCAGGCAAACGCATTTCTTTAATATGATTAGACTTATAAATTTATTTTACCCTAAAAGTTAATTTTTACATAGATTTAGGGTTTGTGGTATAGTTAATTAACTTGCTTTCTAAATTTATCATAATTTTATGATTTAAGATCTTCAAATACTTTTTTTTAAGTTGTGTACTTCATCCAAAATTTTATCTTGACTGTTCTGACTGTTCTGTTGTAATTTATCATTTTTCCCTGTATTTCTGTCAGGTCCTTATCCTGTTGCTTTTCTTAAGGGCATACCAGTTTTTTTTTGTTCCATTTAAATAAACTTGCAGTGCATCCCATAAATGTATTTTCAGATGCATCCTCTTTGATTTCTAAAAATGTTTGAATCTTCTTATGAAAATCTTTAAAATCCTTTAAGTTTATGTATGCTGGTATCCTTTTCTTATTAGTGTTTAGTACTAGTTCGAAAGTTATGGCATTAAGATCTTGAAAGTGTGCATGAAATTATCTTTACTTAGCTTAGCTGTTAAATTATTAGAAATATATGCTCTATTCTTGAGTGAGATCCATATCTATGTGAAAAATAGGCATAAAAAAGAGAACCTGGGTATGGGAATTCATTAATATCTTTGATCAGAATTGAAACTAAAAAGTTTTTTAATTCTTTTGCAAAAGTTGGTATTCTTTTTTTTTTATATAGTATTAGAATCTTCATTCTTTAGTATGCAGTTGAAATCCCGTATCATAATGCTACCTTTCGAGAGTTGTATTATAATTTCTAGTTGTTGCTTAACCGTTTTTACACCATTACCTGGAATCCAGTAAACATTTGTAAGGGTATATAAATTTCCATTCATTTCACTTAATACCTTTATCATCTTTATACATATATTAGGTAAAGATGAAGTATTTCTCCATAATATGGCTACCCTCCCCTTTTTCTATTTGTATTGAGAAATACTCAAAACTGCAGATTGTTTTGTGGTAAGCCTATTTATATTTTCTTGTAGTAAATGCGTTTCTTGAAGGAAGGCCATCTGTGGTGTATGTAAATTTAGAAATTTACTTAAGTTACTTCTCTTGCAACCATTATTTAAACTATTTGTATTAATAGAAATGCACTCTAATTGTGTCATA